>NC_072003.2:59480433-59780537 GCF_028885655.2 Pongo abelii
TATGCAAAGATTTCTCATTAAAAATTTCAATTGAAAACAAAGAAACAAAACCTGTAATCCCTACTATTTAGACATGGTGAGTCAGGGACTGCATGGGTCTTGCTCATTGTTATATGTTTTCCGTTTGGCCTGGCACCTTGGAAAAGTTGTAGCTGAATTAAAGTTCGTAGAACAAAATAAATCCATAAATACTGGTATCCAAAAGCACATAGCTAGTTAGTGCCAGAGATGATTCAACTGTCATCTGGTTCCAATGATCTTGGTCTTTTGCTATAATTCCCTTTCTAGGCATAGATTTTTATTTAAAAAAAATCATTTGTTCATTTATTTTTCACAAATATGTACTAGATTCTCTAACTGGCCTACGATGTACTGGCAAACAGGATAGAGATTGGATTTATAGGGATTTATAATCCGATTGGAGAAACACAACAAACATATTATATGCTGCTAAGACACTGATAAAAACTAAAATTAGTGCAGTGAGGAAAAGAAGATAGAGTAAATGAAAGTGAATATCAAAGGAACTGACCTAGACTGAGAGGTGAGGAAAAGATTCCTGGAGTGTGAGACAACTTAAGTTAGCTCTGAATGCTGAGTACAACTTAGCTTTCAAGACAGAAGGAATATGGCTGGCGCAGTGGCTCAGCCCTGTAATCCCAGCCCTTTGATAGGCCAAGGCAGGTGGATCACCTGAGGTCAGAAGTTTGAGACCAGCCTGGGCAAAATGGTGAAACTCTGTCTCTACTAAAAAAAAAAAACACACACACAAAAATTAGCTGGGCGTGGTGGCCTATAATCCCAGCTACTTGGGAGGCTGAGGCAGGGGAATCGCTTAAACCTGGGAAGCGGAGGTTGCAGTGAGCCGAGATCGTACCATTGCACTCCATCCTGGGCAACAGAGTGAGACTCCATTTCAAAAAAAAAAAAAAAAAAAAAAAAAAAAGAGGAATAGCATGTGCAAGGACCTTCTGACAGGAGGAAACAAAGTGCATCCAAGAAACAGAAAGCCACGGGGGCTGCTACACAAATGGAAAGGGGAGATGACTGCTAGTTTATAGCAGGACCTCAGGAGCTCTGCTAATTAAGAATCTGGTCTTTAGACTGAGAGCTATGAAGCAATGACTGTTTAAAAACGATGAGGCCGGGTGCGGTGGCTCACGCCAGTACTCCCAGCACTTTGAGAGGCCGAGGTGGGTTGATTACCTGAAGTCAGGAGTTCAAGACCAGCCTGGCCAACAAGGTGAAACCCTGTCTCGACTAAAAATAAAAAATTGGCCGGGTGTGGTAACACGCGCCTAGTCCCAGCTACTCGGGAGGCTGAGGCAGGAGAATCGCTTGAACCTGGGAGGCGGAGGTTGTAGTGAGCTGAGATGGTGCCACTGCACTCCAGCCTGGGCTACAGATTGAGACTCCGTCTCAAAAAAAAAAAAAAAAAAAAAAAGGCCGGGCGCGGTGGCTCATGCCTGTAATCCCAGCACTTCGGGGGGCCAAGGCGGGCGGATCACCTGAGGTCAGGAGTTTGAGACCAGCCTGACCAACATGGAGAAACCCCGTCTCTACTAAAAATACAAAATTAGCCAGGCATGGTGGCACATGCGTGTAATCCCAGCTCCTCAGGAGGCTGAGACAGGAGAATTGCTTGAACCCAGGAAGCAGAGGTTGCTGTGAGCTGAGATCACGTCATTGCACTCCAGTCTGGGCAACAAGAGAGAACCTCCATCTCAAAAAAAAAAAAAAAAAAAAACCCATGACAAAACAAAACAAAACGAAAAACCAAACAAACAAACAAAATGATGACGGCTTCATACTGTGTTATTCTAATGATATGTTATTCTGGAAAAGGCAAAATTAAATTATGACAACAGTAACACATCAGTGGTTGTCAAGGGTTAGAGGAGACTGAGGGATGAATAGATGGAGCACAGAGGATTTTTAGAGCGAAGAAACTACTTGGTATGATGCTATAATGGTGGACTCAAAACACATAGAAGGTGCAACAGCAAGAGTGAATCCTTATATGAACTATGGACTTTGGGTGGTAATGATGTGTCAATGTAAGTTAATCAGTTGTAACAGATGAACCACTCTGGTTTGGGATGTTGATAGTGGAGGAGGCTGTATAAGTGTCGGAGAGGGGATATATGGGAATTGCCTGAACTTCCCACTCAATTTTGCTGTGAACCTAAAACTGCCTTAAAAAAATAAAGTCTATTAAAAGGACAATATAATGTGATGAAGAATGTTTTACGTAATTAGTTTTATATTTATAGAGGGCCACTGTGGTTTCTGTAGATAATGTAATGGGATGGAAGAGTAAGGGTGAATGCACGAATGTATTTACATGCAATTGCAGTGGTCAAGGTCAAAGATAATGATGGCTTTGATGGACCAGTGGTTCTCAACCATAGAATCTAGTTTATATTCAGATTTTTATGCTAACTGAAGGTTATCTCAAAGTCACTTTGTTGGGTGATGTGTTCTTGGCTCAGTTCTTCTCAGAATGGGGCTTCCAAGTCTCATCTTGTCCCAATTGTTCCAATTTTGCCTTCTGGATCTGCCACAGTGACATATAATGCTATATATCCAGAAAGCATAGCTTTTCAAACCAGGCAGACCTAAATTCAAATTACATTTCCACCTCTAACTAGCTTTGTAGCATGAGCTAGTTACTTAATTTCTCTGGACCTCAGAATTCTCAGGGATGCTACGATCTAAGTCATGACTTTACTATAAATTAAGATTAAATAAAAATATATATAGCACAGTGTCTGTTATCTCAAAGTTTGTTACCAAATATTGGTTGAATTTTAAAATAATAACAATAGCTGGTAAAACAGGTATACTATATATGACTCTAATTTTGCCTGTACTCTTTCTAAGATCTTTTGGTATCAGAGTACTGCCTAGAAAAAAACTTGAAGGTGAATAAATATGTATTGAAGCTAAAGAACAGAATTTTAAACTTAAGTATGCATTTTCAAGCAGAGAAACAATAAATTTCAAAATGCCCATTTTAATGGCCATATTATGAGCCATATTTTAATAGGCTCATAATAGACGTTTTAGGAGGAGGTAATGTGGAAGAAAATCTCACCATAGGTATATTCATCATAACAATTAGATCTGAAGATTCAGTTCACGTCTCTAATTATAAATGAATGCCGCACATTAAACAAAGACACTGTGGAGTTCACACTTTCTTAATTATAGGTTCATGGGGATGCTAGGTTTGACCACGCGAGTTTCATTTTCATTGCTGTGTGCTGACATTCTCCTGTAACCTCACCGTAGGTAAGTTTTCTTCCTAGTCATGTACTTTGTGACAGGTTAGCAACAATTCCAACTTCATGCTCCATTTTCTCTGCCTACTGAGGCAATTTGCTATCCATGCACTTTGTTATTTCCTCCACTTTGTGACTCCGACCTGTAAGGTGTTTCGTGATGGGAACTGCACTTTGAATACCAACACTTCAATTGCTCTCCCAGCTGAATACTATCTATGCCACTTTAAAAGGAGGATTTTAATATATAGGTCACCCTCTTACATTAAATAGCTGGTCAAGACTGTAGGCTGAGTTGTTTAAAAAAAATGTATCTCATTGTACTTCCCAGGCTTTTGGCATTTTACCATTATCATACCCAAGGTCTCTGTGATCTGGCCTCTGCCCACCTCTCAAGGCTAATCTCCTGCCACTGCCTTGATATTCGTGATGGGGGATATTAAACTGTGTGATATGCCCTAAATTCTCGATGCCATTTTGCTCTTCTGTTCCCTCTGCAGAGGCCATTTTTTTTTCTGCCTGTAAGAATCAGCTCTTTCCCTGTTGTCCACTTGCTTAACAAGTTCTCTTCTTCCAAGATCCCATCTGAGTATCTCCTCCACTGGGTGGCCTTCATGATTCTTTTCTTTGTACCGCTTCACTCTCAGCTGCAATCAAGTTCTCTTTATATTTCTCTGGTTCTCTGGGCATCACTCTATCATACAATGCACTGCATTGAATTGAAACTATTGGTTTATAAATGTCTTTCTTCATCTGGACAATGAATTATTGAGTCCATGTCTAATGTGTACCTACATCTCCAACACCTCTCTCTCATGCATACTTACATCTCCAACACCTCTAAGAGAGAGGGATCTCCTCTCACCAGAGCATTAAAGATCAACTGCAGCTCTTCCCTTGAGCATAGGTGTTTGCTTTATTTATATTAGTGCCCAGTTATCCATAGAGCATAGTCAAGATATTAAATGCTTATTGAAATGATTAATGTGTTAGAATAAAGCAAATGAAGCAATGTCACTAATCATTTATTTTACCCTGTTGCGGGTACTATGTTATGTGTTGAGCACACAAAATCATCTAGTATAAGCCTTGCTTCTAGATACCTAAAATCTAGAGGAAGAGAGAGATATATAAGTTGACCATCATAATTCTGTAATGTAGGTAAGTGATATGGTTTGGATCTGTGTCCCCACCAAATCTTATGTCAAATTGTAATCCCCAGTGTTGGAGGTGGGGTCTGGTGGGAGGTGATTGGATCATGGAAGTGGATTTCTCATGAATGCTTTAGCACCATCCTCCTTGGTACTGTCCTCGTGATAGTGAGTGAGTTCTCATGGGATCTGGTCATTTAAAAGTGTGTGGCACCTCGCCCTCTCACTCTCTCTTGCTCTTGCTCCTGCCATGTGAGACATTTCACTCCCACTTTGACTCCTACCATGATTAGAAGCTTCCTGAGGCCTCCCCAAAAGTAGAAGTTACCATGATTCCTGTACAGCCTGCAGAACCGTGTGCCAATTAAACCTCTTTTCTTTATACATCACCCGGTCTTGGGTATTTCTTTATAGCAATGTCAGAACAAACTAATATAGTAAGTACAGGCTATAAGTGAGGCCTGAGAAAGACATCTAAATCAGATTACTGCCAGATCAAGAAAGGTACCCTAGGAGGAAAGAAATAAGCACTGAATTTTTATTGTCATTACTATTAATTTCATTTAAATAACATTAAATAATTATTTTTTCTTTCCTGACATATTGATTATCTACCATAAAACAACTTCTTTACATGCATCATCTTATCTCTCACAACAGTGTTAGGAAGTGAGTACTGTTATTGTTATTTTATAGAACGGATGCTAAGGCACAGGGAAGTTATGAACCTGTCCCTAGGTCACACTGCTAAAAAGTGATAGAACTGGCATTAGAACATGGGTCTTTTGTGATGCTAAAGGCACTTCTTGAATTATCCTGCTACAAAGATTCCCTCCCTATGATGGAATAAACTGAGCAGGGAAAGAAGAAAGAGATGGATATACCAAAAGTGAGGGAATCGTTTTGGAGGTGAAGGAGCATGCTGTATTTTTGGAAACTGTAAGTTTAGGGCTGTAAGTTCAGGTGTGCAAGAGAGTACAGATCCCAAAAGAAGTGAAAGAAGAAAAATAAATTAGGTTTATTCTCAATTCTTGCCCTTTCCAATCTCTCTACTCCCAAAGGGCAGCCCTTGCGTTCCCAAGGGTAGCAAAACGTAGTGGACAGTGCTGAAGAAAATAACTATTGGTTTTCTTGTCTAGGAAGTACCACATTGTTCAGAAGTACTGGAGAATGACAAAGTACGGACCCTTCATCTTCCTCCTTTGCTGAGGCTAAAAGGAAAGAATAAATAACAATTGAAAGAAAAGATCAATGAAGGCCTTGACTGCAATAAAAGATAGAAAGTTCCTGGAAAAGAGAAACCATAAATGCTATAGAACCTCATTCTTCATCCTTTGAACTGAGGGTCTCCTCTGGCCAGACCATTAAAGATCAACTGCAGCTCTTCCCTTGAGCATAGTAGTTTGCCTTACTTATATTAGTGCCCAGCTATCCAGGGTGGCATTGAAAACCTGTCTGCAAATACGGTGGAGGCTTTCTTGATGGCTAATCCATAAAGTTTGCAAAAGTTACATTTATCTATCAAGACTCATGCGGTTGATATTATACACCGTAGGGCATTTACTCACTCCTTCTTCCATTACTAATAACATCTAATATAGCAAGTTGGTGGAGACCAACATGCTCAGGACACCTGTCCAATTGTTTTCCTGCCTTTCACTAGTAATGGATGGAAGTGATTGAGTTTTTCATCCTGAGCTGCTGAGCTCCTGTAGATTGTGCTGTGAGATGACAGGGCTACTACCAGAGCTATTTCTTGAGCATGATGAAGTGACATAGTTTTAAGCTGGGTCCAGGAGTGCCTTAGGAATTTGGAAGAGCCTTCTGGGGTCCATCATGGATAAACTGGGTAGATGGAGGCTGTGCACTGGAGAACTCTCACATTTTCAGTTTGTAATCCTATATATGCTTTTCAAAATGGAGAATGATCTGTTCAAGTAAAAGAACTAAAAATCTCCTAGTGAGTGAAGACAGATGACCTTGGAGAACGGGGACCTCTGTTAAAAATTTGCACAACCATTAACAGGACTGGTCCTGAATCTAAGTTGCTTCTCTTCCTTTGAACTTTATTAGCATTATCTCTAAAATAATCATGAAAATGCAACATGTTCTCAAGCTTGGAGGAGTCTTAGGATGGTCAAATGAGATCTCATAAATAAAAGCACCATATTAAGTGTAGGCTGCTGAGGAGCTGTTAGTAAAGCTAGTTACTACTTCTAAATACTCCAGTTTCTATGCAAAGGTTATCATATTTGATCTCTCTTGATTGACCCAGCAAACCTATGAGATAAGAAAATTAGTAAAGACAGTTTACTCTACCTTGTCTTGATTTTCTTGATCTTGAGTCATCACAGCATATATAGCAGAAGTCAAAGACAAGGATTTATGTGCAAATAATTTATTAAAGGAATTGTTCCCAAAGGAAATCAGTAAGAAACTAGAAGAAACGGGCTAGGGAAGGAAGGGAGCTAAGCAGGGGAATGATATCAGACAAAATCCTGAAAAGTGTAGCTTCATCCTGCAGACATAAATTAGACCTTAGAGTTGTCCTATCTGAGGAAGCTGATGTTTTCATATTTTGATTTTCATCAGTCTTTGGTTAAAGGTATCTACTCCTTCTGCCTATACATTTCCATTTCAGAGATGGCAATTATTTTTTAATGGATGAGTAAATATTTATTGAACATTGTTTATGTTGCAGATGCTGTTCTAGATCTGTTCACAGTGGTGAAAGTGACAGGCTTCCTCATGGGACAGATTATTAACCAATAAACAGATACATATTTGTTTTCAGGAAATAAGTGATATGAGCTTATGAGTTTAAAAGAGGGTAAGAGGAAAGAAAAATACAAGTGGTAGAGAGAGGGTGATATTTGAGGCACGTCAGTTATCCCCTTTCCTGTCTAGACTTATGACAGATATTCACACCTCCACATCCATTAAGACGAGTCGAAGTCTCAATCTTTTTCAACAAATAATCTTACTTTTGGGGTTCTTACAGAATGATTCTTGCAACGAGTGCTATATTAGACAAAATGATGTAAGAAGAGTTTGCTTTTGATTTTCTTTTCAAAAGGAAATCGATATATTATGTTTTATTCTTTAGTTTTGTCCAGGACCAGTCCTGAACCTATTTTACCTTCATTTCATTCCCCAACTTTCCTCTGTTCTGCTGGGCACAGCAGATAAGCTGAACCTTGAATGTTATAAGGATCCTGCATCAGATAGATTCTGGTTGGTTCAACCAGAGAGACGGGGTGACCTCAGGGCTAGAGGAAAGGAGAAATAAGTAGTTTTCCCTAGTCTTCTGCTTCAGGAAACAACTCTAGCAGCAGCTGTACCTCCTCTGCATCTCCAGATCCCACTAGAATGAGCTGTGGTTCCAGTGTGCGTCATGGGACCCAAGCCATGGGCTTTGCTAATTCCACTTCCTCCTTCCTTTGTCTCTCCAGCCTATGGAATGATGGTAGTGGTTTCTTGTTGCTGATATCTGGGTTGTCTTATTTTCCTTTGTTGGCTTATCTCTTCCACCACCTATGAAACAAATTGTCTATACTGAATCTCCTCTTTTTTACTGGTTTGACCCTTACTATGGTAGCCAATGTTGGGACTCAGAAAACAACACCCCCAAAATGAAGGCCTCAGAAGCAGCCTCAGAAGCAACAATTTTTTTCTGCCCTCCTCCTTTCCTCTCTCAGTCCCATTTCCCCCCAAAGCTACCCATAAAACCTGGAATCATTCTTCCCCAAGGTAGGTCATAGAAACCAGAACCTCTTTTTCCCAAAGCCAGCCAAAAAGCCTAAAAACATTATGCTAACTTTCCTCCACCTTTCTCTTTAGCAACTGGCCACAAAGAAATTATCTTACCTATACCTTGTTTGACTGAGGTCATAAGAACCCCCATTCAAGAGAGGGTCCTGCCCCATACCCAGAAGAAAGAAATGCATGCTCAGAGAGGTCAAGAAGAGGCTAGACGGGCAGGCCTCACTGGGTTTCCCGCCTCCGTCTATTAACGTTAGATCAGACCCCTTTTGTCCAATCATATTTCTTCACAGCTGTCCATACTTTATTGAACCTAAGCATTAAAACAGGCGATTTTCCCTGTATCTTTGAGTTTTCATTCTGAAGGTTCTCGTGCATGTGCACTAAATAAATTTGTATCCCTTTTCTCCAATTAGACTGTCTTTTGTGAGTTGACTTTTCAGTGAACCTTCACAGGGCAAAGGGGTAGTTTTTCCTTGGCCCCTACACCAGAGTCCAGAGGGACACCAATGAGCCTCACCTCCTTGTGCAGTCTCCTCCCACATGGAAATACGCCTGGCCTGTATGGCCAAGAGGAGTAATGAGTGTCATTTCTGACGCTAGGTGCAAATAGTAATTGTGGTTTCAACCTTTGTCTCTCTAAGATTACCTTCTCTGGGGAAAGACAGTTGAGGGTCACGAGAACACTCAAACAGACTATAGAAAGTCCAATGAGGGAAGAAACTGAACTCACTTGCTAAAAAACAGCCCCAAATTGCCATCCATGTGAGTGAGCTACCTTGGAAGCAGATCTTCCCATCCTAGTCAAGCATTCAGAGACTGAAGCTGCAGCCAACATCCTGAGTGCAACCTCATGAGAGACCCTGAGCCACTTTTAAGCTCCCAACCCATTGAAACAGTGATAAGTGATTGTTTTAAGTCTTTTTGCTTTGGGGTAATTTATTACATAGCAATAGGTAACTAATGTACTTACTAATCAGTGCCCTAAAAATATAGACTTAAGGATGTCAGAGAAGTAGACAAACATCATTGGAAAATATAAAATATTCCAAATGTGTCCTTGTCACCAAATTTCTCAAGTCTGTCCACAGAAAGGAAATTCCATACTGGACAAGAGTATGGCTGTATAGTTAAAAGGGCTTAAATTTAAGTCTCTGCTTTATCTCTTGTCAGCTTTGCTTCTAAGGAAGTTTATTAACTTCTCAAACACTCAATCTTTACTATTATAAAATGGGAAAAATAATCAAATTCTCATAATCACCCCCAGGAGTTAGCTTCTATGTGATGGAGAAAAAAGAAAACAAACTTTGCACAATACAAGTGCATAATAAATATTCACCATTGTTTTTGGTTTTGTTATATTCTGAGTCTTCTGTGTGAACCTGAATCTCAGTGTCTACATCTATAAAACAGGAACCATAATACCTACCTTTCTGAGTTGCTGTTAGGTTAGATTTCCAAATCCATGGTAGTAAGGAAGTGGTCATCTCCAGTCTTTGCTGAGCAAGGCTATTCCTCAGTGTGTGGAATAGATGAACAAAAGTGAACAGGGAATTTCATGCAGCAATTTCATGAATTTTCCAGATAAACAAAGATGGACAGGGAATGATTTGGGGATATCCTAGCGTGAAATCAGCCTCACCCTGGTGAAAATCCCAAATCATCTAACTCTTGCAAGCAACCTCAGCAAAACTTTGTAAGGTAGAATCCTGACCAAAACTTTATAAGGTAGAGCTCTCACCAAAACTGTATAAAGTAGAATTCTCACATAAACTTTATTAAATTCATGATATTATATGCATATTATAGAAGTTGAATTTGAGGTTCAGTTTTAACAGTTTATGAAAGATTGCACAGCTAAGAAGAGTGGAACCAATATTCAAAGCTTTGCTATGTATTTCATACCACAAAACTTCCCACACAGATGAATATCCCAGAATTAGTTTAACTCAGTATTTTAAGAGCTCAGGCATTTAAAATAAATATTGCTATCATTTTTTTCTAGTAAACATTCAAATCTATAAGCAAATAAATGAAAATGCTCCTACCCTGGAATTCTTTGTTTTGATTTATTTTACTGTTTACCAAAATAAATAAATAAAAAATAAAAAATAAAAGACTCGATAAAGATTTCTCAACATTAGCTCAGCCATTCCCAATTCTGTTGTAATAACCCTTCCTTCTTTTCCTCCCTCCCTCTCTCTCTCTTTCATTCCTTCCTTCCTTCTTTTCTTTTCTTTTCTTTTTTCTTTTCTTTTCCTTTCTTTTTTTCTTTCTTTCTTTCTTTCTTTCTTTCTTTCTTTCCTTCTTTCTTTCTTTCCCTCTCCTTCCTTCCTTCCTTTCTCTCTCTCTTTCTTTCTTTTCTTAATTTCCTTCCTTCCTTCCTCTCCTCTCCCCTTCCTTCCTTCCTTCCTTCCTTTCTTCTTTCTTTCTTTCTCTTTCTTTCTTTCTTTCTTTCTTTCTTTCTTTCTTCTTGTTTCTCTCTCTTTCTTTCTTAATTTCCTTCCTTCCTTCCTCTCCTCTCCCCTTCTTTTCTTTGTTTCTTTCTTTCTTTCTCTCTCTCTTTCTCTTTTTCTTTCTCTTTTTCATTCTCTTTTCTTAATGTTTTTTTCCTTCTCTACGTGAACGTTGAGTATTTGATGAGTCTGCAAAGTATCTGATAAAAGCAGAATTCCTGAAGAAACTGATGCTGCAATTGAGAAAGAAAATTAACATACAACTACTGGTGAATGTAAGACTACAGGATATTAACAATAATGTAAAGTCTGGGGTCAGACTCAGGGAAGTCTGAATGCTGCCACCTCCACTCACTAGTTGTGTGACTCTGATCAAGTTCTTTAAACTTAGAGTTAACAATAGTGCCTACCCATAGGATTGTTGAGTAGATTAAATTATATAATCCGTGCAAAAAGTACAGTATTGAGATATGAAATAGCTTGTAATAGCTAACATTATAACGTTTTTCTAAGTAATATAATAGTGGTATGCAGAATCATTACCTTTCTTTCTTTTAGAGAAGTTTTGGAAATAACTGGGGAACTCTTCCTGAGTAATAAAACTAAGGACTAAAACTGGAGCAGCAAAGCAGTGGGTTCATTACAATAACAGCATGGTTTTCCTGAAACTCTAGGCAGGGAACCCTAAATTGTGCTCAGTGCTAACTGCATATATTACTGGAATTACATTACAATTAGATTGACACTGTAGCTAATGTCCCCAGTCACTGTGCTGGGTAGTGAGTCATTTCCAGCTCTTGACTGATTTCCATCGTGGCCTACACTGGCTCAGTGGAATAGGAAAATCACACTTTAGGGACTTAGAAAGTGTGTGTGACTGCCAGAAATCAAACCGCCAGTTGATTGCAATATTTGTTTTTTAAAAAGATTCTTTAACCAGGTTTTTTCTTCCCAAGACTGCCTTTCAAGAAACTGTTGTTACAGTTAGAAGAAGGAAGGCCATTTTTACACTATCATGTATCAGTCAGCTTCATTGGGAATAAACAGAAACTATCCACTTGCATAGGAAGAAGGCATAAGATATTGGTTCTTAAAAAGAGTCTCTACACTAGGACCTAGTTTTACACTATTAAAATAAAGTACCCTATTAAAATAAAGTCTGAATTAACTCCCCCACCTCCGGGATGGATTGCAGGGCAGTTCACTTAACACTGTTCTAAAGTGATTTTCTTTAAATGATACTGATTAGATAAAAAGTCAGATGTTTGAGCCAAAGCTTTCCTTGATCTGAACCATAGCTAATGTTAAAGGCTTCCCCGTTCTTGAGTCAATTCTTACATTCTGTTTTTCAACCAACTAACCAATGTGCCAAAATGTTTTGAATTTAACTTTCTTGCAGCTTTGTCTTTTTTCTTCATTGTTCCCCCTGCATCCAGGGTCTGCCATCTGCTCCCACCCCCAGCCCTTGTGCTAGGGTTGTATCTATTGGCAAAAGTGTCAGCTTCCTTCAGTTTCCTTCCCCAGCACTTCCTCTTTGCCTGACCTTTTAATGATGGAACTCCTCAGGGCTCAATTTTAGCTCTTCTAATTCTATCCTCCTTGCCTAGATAATTTCATCCATTCTTTAAGTTAAATTCCTATCTATATGCTGATGACTCAAAAATGTATGTCTCTAACCCAGACACCTCTTCCAGCTGTAGAGTCTTACATCCAACTCCTAGCTTGACATAAGCATCTGAGTATTTTCCAGATATTTAAAATTCAGTGTGTCACAAATGGAACTCCTGGCACATCCCACACTCCAAATGGAATGTCTGCAAGTGGTTCTTCAGTCAGTAAAAGACACTTCCGCTCACCTAAGGTCTCACCCTGGAAATTTGAAGACTTTCTTTGACATCTCTTTTCCCCTCACCTTTACATTGGATCTATTTCTTTCTTTCTTTTTTTTTTTTTTTTGAGATGGAGTCTCACTCTGTCACCCAGGCTAGAGTACAATAGCACAATCTCAGCTCACTACTGCAGCCTCTGCCTCCCAGGTTCAACCAATTCTCCTGCCTCAGCCTGCTGAGAAGCTGGGATTATAGGCGTGTGCCACCACGCCCAACTAATTTTTGTATTTTTAGTAGAGACAGGGTTTCACCATGTTGGTCAGGCTGGTTTCGAATGCCTGACCTCGTGATCTGCCTGCCTCGGCCTCCCAAAGTGTTGGGATTACAGGCATGAGCCACTGCGCCCAGCCTGGATCTAATTTTTATTGATGCAACATCCAACACACTTCTCAATCTTCGCCTCATCTCTTTACTTCCATTGACACCACTTTAGTCAAATTGACAAATGTATCTTGTTTTAAACATTTAAATATTCGAATTTTCTCCATTTCAATTTATTTTTTATCTTTTCAGTTTATTCTCAACAGAATGAGGAATGCATTTATAAATGCATTTATGATCATACCAACCTCCGAAATAAAACCATTTAATGACTTCACATTGCCCTTAAAGTATGGTCTAAAATCCAAGGCAGGTCTACAAAGCTGTATGTAGTCAAACACCTGCCAGCTTCTCTGGCCACATCTGACACTTTTCCTTCATACTTTAATGCTGAATTCCTGGAACATGATATTATCTCCAACTTGCAATCCTTTCTATTTGCTTTTCTCTTTGTGTGGGGTACTCTTTCCCCCATTTTTGTTGTCTAAAGTTGTTTAGTCCTCTGGTTTGTCTTGAATGTTACTTCTTCAAAAAAACATTCTCTAAACCCTGAATCAAATTGGGGCCCCTTATTTACATTCTCAGAGGATGTTGTGCTTCTTTTAAGAAGGCTATACTTCTAAGGCCGGGTGTGGTGTCTCACGCCTGTAATCCTGGCATTTTGGGAGGCCGAAGCGGGCGCATCACCTGAGGTCAGGAATTGGAGACCAGCTTGGCCAACATGGTGAAACCCCATCTCTACTAAAAATACAACAATTATCAGTGTATGATGGCACGCACCTGTAATCCCAGCTACTCAGGAGGCCGAGGCAAAAGAATCACTTGAACCCAGAAGGTGGAGGTTGCAGTGAGCCAGGATTGCATCGCTGCACTCCAGCCTGAGAGACAGAGCAAAACTCCATCTCAAAAAAAATTACTATACTTTTATAAATAGATTCTTTATAATAATTGTATCAAAGTCAGCCTTGCCCAGTAGGTTCCAAAGTCTACAAAACTCAGAGCTTTTCCTAATCTGCTGACCATTCTATCCTCCACACCTAGGGCAATGCCAGACCAACTGTCAGCACATAATACATTTTTGTCACTATTTTTTATGGGATGAATTGTGTCTGCCAAAAAGATATATTGAGATCCTAACTTCCACAATGTTGGAAGGTGAGCTTTGTTGGAAATAATGTTGTTGCAGATGTAATTAGTTAAAATGAGGTCATACTTAAGAAGGGTGGGCCCTTAATCCAATATGATCGTTGACCATAGAAGAAGACAATGGAAGCTACAAGGAAAGAATGTCATATGAAGATGGAGGCAGAGATTGACGTGCTATGGCTGAAAGCCAAGGAGAACCAAGGATTGATGGCTACCCCCAAAGCTATGAAGAGACAAGGAAGAATTCTACCTGGAGTCTTAGAGGGAGTATGGTTCTGCTGACACTTTGATTTTGGATTTTTCATCTTGCAGAACTGTGATACAATAAGCCATTCAGTTTGTGGTACTTTGTTACAGCAGCCCTATAAAACTAATACACTGTTTATACCTAAGTGCATTCTTTTAATATGCTATGCATTATTCATCTCGAAGTCCTCAGTACCTAGCACTATTGGAATGTAATACGTACTTAATAACAAAATACTGGTATATTGATTATGTACAGACACAGTCAGAATCTAACCATATGCTCAACTCTAAATAAAAGCAAGTAGTAAACATCAAAAAGTTATATGACCCCAAAAATCTTACTCCTAGGTCTTTATCCAAGAAAAAAATGTGAACTTATATATAGAAATGTTTATAATGGTATTATTCATTATAGCCTAAACTGAAATCCACCAAAATGTCTTTTAATGACAAACTGTCATTCCTCCATGCAATGAGATACTACTCAGTAATCAAGAGGAATAAACTATTGATACACAATGCTGATAGATTTCAAATGCATTATGCTAAGTGAGGAAAGTCAGACTTAAAAGATTACAAACTGCATGAATTCATTTATATGGCATTCCAGAAAAAGGCAAAGCTATAGGGACAAAGAACAGTTAAGTATTGTCACAGTTTGAAGTGAGGAGAACATTTGAATACGAAGGTTTGGCACGATGGAATCATTTGAAAGTTGCAGTTGTTCTGTATCCTGATTGTGATGGTGGTTATGTGAAGGTATGCAGGTGTTCAAACCCATAGATACTCAGATAAATTTAAAAGTTAAAAAAATGGGCTGAGCCCAGCAGCTCATGCTTGTAATCCCAGTGCTTAGGGAGGCCAATGTAAGAGAAGAATTTGAGGCCAGGAGTTCAAGACCAGCCTAGGCAGCACAGCTTGTCTCTACAGAAAGAAGTAACAAACAACACAAAAGAAAACAAAAACTTGGTGTTGTGACATAAACCTGTAGTTCCAGCTACTTAGGAAGCTACCTTAGGAAGCTAAGGTGGGAGGATCACCTGAGCCCACTGTAGCTCAGGCTACAGTGAGTCACGTTTGTGTCACTGCAGTCCAGCCTGGGTAACAGAGTGAGACCTCATCTCTAAAAAAAAATGAAACAAATAAATAAATGAATAAAATGGAGGAGCAATAATAAGGAAGAGAACCACATTAAATGTATAGATCAAATAATTTTTTTTAAGTGAAAAGACGAGTTGGTGGGTGCAGCGCACCAGCATGGCACATGTATACATATGTAACTTACCTGCATATTGCGCACATGTACCATAAAACCTAAAGTATAATAATAATAATAATAATAATAATAATAATAATAAAAGAAAAAAAAATCATATTCTAAAAAAAAAAAAAAAACTATGTGTACCATGAAGTGGCTATACTTCATGAGAAAATAACTTCAAATCTTTCTTACATGAGTGTCTACAAGTTTTAAGGGCATCAAGAACTATGCACATCTAAGATGAAAGCCTGGTATAGGCAAATGGTCTCTGGCCTCATGCATCATTATATACTGAACTAAGGAGAACATTTTGCGGGATTTGTAAAAGTACTTAAGGCCTTTTTAGTTCCTCACCACTAATCCAAAACAGGCTCTGAGCAATAGCGGCTGGAAGCCATTACTTTGTAATAGTTACTTCCCATTCTGCAGCCTAGGTAAAATGAATGGATAGTTCTAGTTTAATTCCTAATAAATAGGTGCCTCCATATGACAGATTGTGCTAATTGTCACCATGCTGTTAGATTTAGTGGATCCCTCAGAGAATGAGCCTCAGAGGCTAAAACACCCTATAGGACAGTCTTGAATTTAACAATTTACAATACATGATTCTGCCAGTCTCACTGGGTGTTCATAGGCCTTGAGTCATTAGTGAGTAGCTTTGCCATGGTTTGTGGAGGGGTGGAGACACTACTGCATTTTCCAGCATGCCTGCTGTTCTGCCAGTAAATGGACTTCAGGACCATTGAACCAACACCTGTCATACAGCAAGCAGAGAGATCGTGACTTTGGAAAAATTTTCCTTCTTTAGTGTCCGTAATAAGTGCAGTTTTCTGGTCTCAATTTCCCTGTTTGATCCTCTGATACTGTATATTTTTTTCTTTAATAACCTCATGCTAACATAGCCCCTCTCTTATCCTAAAGCGTCATTGGTATTTTCTTACTCATTGTCCAATGATGATCTTGAGGTAGGAGGCAGGACTTGACTCCAGAGGTGGGGCTTAGACACTGGACCAAACTGAAGACTAGCTAAAACAGGTCAGGGGTGGAAGCACCGCCCCACAAGATATGCCCACCAGTGTGCCTTATATCAGTTTACCATTGCCATGGCAACACCTGAAGTTACCACCCCTTTTCATGGCAATGACCTGACAACCTGGAAGTTACCATCCTCATCCTAGAAATTTCTGCATCAACCATCCCTTAATTTGAGTATAATTAAACGTGGGTATAAATAGGAGTTCAGAACTCCCTCTGAGTTGCTGCTGTGGGCACACTGCCTATGGGTTAGTCCTGCTTCACAAGGAGCAGTAAGTATCCCTGCGCTGCTGTACACTCCGCCGCTTCAATACAAGTTACAGATTAACACCACTAGCTTGCCCTTGAATTCTTTCCTGGGCAAAGCAAGGACCCTCCTGGGCTAAGCCTCAATTTGGAGGCTTGCTTGTCCTGCCTCAGTCCTTCTCTATAACCTCTCCTTTTAATAGAGTGTGATGGCTGCAATTAGCTTACCGCTATCACTAAGATAGGCAGACTGTATTTCAAGATTTCTGGTTAGACAGTATCTTATTTCAGTCATTATGACCCAAGATTTTGTCATCAGTTTTGCAAGATAAGAAACCCAAATTTGTCCATGTCCTCAGATTGGTAGGATTCAGGAGGCTAGCTTTAACTATACACCTTAATAAAATATTGCAGAACAATCCCAAAAAAATAAGAATAGCTTGTAAATATTAAATTAAAATTAAGTTATCTTGTTGGTTTTCTGCTTTCCATGGCATCTTCAGGGTTGCCCCTCTCTGTAGAAACATGTATACAGAAAAGCCAACTGTCTTCTGCAGGGAACATGTAATATACATGTCTCCCGTATAAAGTCTACTTAGTATGATCACTCAATGAGAACATGAGAGGTAGTACAGATATCTTTAAATATATGAATTGTATTGCCCATTTCCTAAAAATAACACAGTTCTATGCTACAGTGTATGTACATTTTTTAGTTTGGATTACTACACAGTGGTAATAAGTAGACTGATCTTCTAATGTCTCTCTTTTGATACCACAGAAGAAAAGCAATCCCTTGTGACTAAATATCATAGTAAGCTTTTGAAGAGGATACATATTCCCAATGCCAGTCACCCAGGGGAAGGGAAGTATTCAGACACAAAGGAGAAACCTGGGCAGTTGAGAGAAGCTCCTTGCTAAGCCTGGACATGGTTGCACTTGTTATGTATGTATGTATGTATGTATGTATGTATGTATGTACATATGTATTTATTTAAGAAGGAGTCTCACTCTGCTGCTCAGGCTGGAGTGCAGTGGCATGATCTCGGCTCACTGCAACCTCTGTCTCCAGGGTTCAAGCAATTCTCCTTCCTCAGCCTCCCCAGTAGCTAGGATTACAGGCATGCAACCACACCAGGTTAATTTTTGTATTTTTAGTAGAGACAGGGTTTCACCATGTTGGCCAGGCTGGTCTCGAACTACTGAGCTCCAGTGATCCACCATCTTTGGCCTCCCAAAGTGCTGGGATTACAAGCGTGAGCCACCGCGCCCGGCCAGGACTTGTTATTTCTTATTTTACTCTTGAAACTTGGCTTTGCTTTGTGGCAATAGAGGCATAAATAATACTATAGGGTGCACCAAGCAAAACCTATGTCCATTGAACTTCATAAGTAGAAAACTGCAGTTGAATATTTCTTTGCTTATTCTACTAAGATTCTTTTTTCATTTATTAGACTATTTAGTAAGGTCTTATTTAATATTCTATCTTGTTATCAGCTGTGCAATAGAAAATCAAGGAGTAGGATGCTGGCTACATCTGGACAGATGATCAAATATGGCATCATTAGGGCCATTACAGACGTGGCAGAATAATTATAGAGACCTCTCCAAATGCAAGATGAATTTCTGGGAATTATTTTTCTGTTATAATATGGCAAAACTTTAAGGCCTGTGCATGGTCTTCTTAAGCTTGATGGCAAATTTCCTGTAATACCCTGATAAATCTATTTTATCTATTTACCACTTTGTTAGTGTGGAGCAGATGACTTTTGCCAACATACTGCTCCCTGGGTTTTCTTGTTTGTGTTTCATCAAGAGAACTTCCTCTGGCCGGGCGCGGTGGCTCACACCTGTAATCCCAGCACTTTGGGAGGCCGAGGCAGGTGGATCACAAGATTGGGAGATCGAGACCATTCTGGCTAACACGGTAAAACCCCGTCTCTACTAAAAATACAAAAAATTATCTGGGTGTGGTGGCAGGTGCCTGTAGTCCCAGCTACTCGGGAGGTTGAGGCAGGAGAATCGCTTGAACCCTGGAGGCAGAAGTTGCAGTGAGCCAAGATTATGCCACTGCACTCCAGCCTGGGCGACAGAGAGAGATTCTGTTAAAAAAAAAAAAAAAAAAAAAAAAAAAAGAACTTCCTCTTTTGTTCACTTTGTCTTTTTCTAAACAGTGTTTGATACAATTGTTTAGACATGTCCTTTCTAAGTTACTTTATATTTTAGTTCTGTCTTCCTGAGATCACACATAGGTCACCTTGAGTGGAACCATGGATATTTTAAAACTACTTAGTCATAACTTTATAGGAAGACTGAAGGTTTATTCCTGCTAATGGCTTATCTCATCCATTGTGTGTACATTTTGCTTATTCAGTTCTCAAAAACAATTACTTCCTTTAATTTATATAATTGTTGACAGTGATCTGTCTTTGGCAATGTGGTCTATGCGTGTTTATGCACTTGCTATATTTAAAGGAAACTTACTGATTCCTGTTATATTTAGCATAATAAAATCATTTGTTTTCTTTTGCATTATCACTCTTAAAGACCCTTGGTAATTTTAGAGAAAATTTAAAGGAGATATGACAAGTTGATCTGAGAATAAATTGTAAAAGTTTTATTCCAATTCTCCCTATGGAATAAAAGATTTACAATTTTTTTATATTATTGATTTTTGTACTGTCTAAATGTAAGCTTTTGAATTTAAACTTCTGTTTTCTTACAGCTAAGAGAAAAACAAGCTAATATTATTTTGATTAAATATAACTTTTCTAATAAAAATGCATACAGAAAATAAATCCCTATGGGAGAACAAAATAATTTCTTTCCTTCCTGGTAGTTAAGCCCTTCAGTGTACAAACTCTGTCTAAGTCCCAAGAGTCTCACTTTTAAAAGTGAACAGATAGCCTCTGACCACCACATGTATAAATAAATTATTTAGGTGAAAAATAGAAGTCAAATAAATAATAACAAAAAGGGATTCAGAGGGAACAGAGATAATAAAGGGAACAGAAGGAAAATCTAACAATTAATATCTTCAGAGAGATAAGTCATGACAAACACAACTTAAATAGAAAATTATCCCTAAAAAGGAGACTAAAAAACAGTTATAAAAAGAACTCTTGGAAAATAAAAATGTGATGTCAGAAATATTAAGAAAGAAACAGATGGCCAGGTGCGGTGGCTCACGCCTATAATCCCAACAGTTTGGGAGGCTGAGGCGGGCGGATCACTTGAGGTCAGGAGTTCAAGACCAGCCTGACCAACATGGCGAAACCCTGTCTCTACTGAAAATACAAAAATTAGCCAGGCATGGTGCCATGAGCCTGTAATCCCAGCTACTCAGGAGGCTGAGGCAGGGGAATCACTTGAACTCAGGAGGTGGAGGTTGCGGTGAGCCAAGGTTGCACCACTGCACTTCAGCATGAGCAACAGAGCGAGACCCTGTCTCAAAAAGAAAAAGGAAAAGAAGGAATGATGGAAGATAGAATTGAAGTAGTATCCCAGGAAGTAAAATACTAGAGAGATAGAAAATTAAAGAGAAAATAATGAGCAAATGAGAACCAGTTTAGGAGGTTTAACATCCAATAGATAATATCCAAGGTCCACTTTATCTCTTTTATTTTTCTAGAATTCCTGTAAAAGAACTGAATGCAATAAAATGTACCCAAAGTTAGGACACATTTTTCCTTTTTAAAAGGACTCACCATGGACCAGCACAATGAATGATAAAATAGTCCTGCAACAAGACTTACTGTCATAAAATTTTAAACACCTGAGACAGAGAAGATCTTCAAAAACTCAGAAAGTACTGTGACTCATGAGGACATTTGATATTTCTGAGAAAAACAGAAAGCTAGATGGCCATTGAGAAATGTTTCTAAATGCTGAATGTGGGAATATTTATTTTCAAACTCAGTTTCAATGCTTAAACTGTTAATCTGGTGGAAGGGAGAAATGGGGGCACTTTTAGACATGCAAGATCTCAAAATGAAATTGCCCTCTCATACACCATTTCTCAGGAAGATACTAGAAAATGTGTTCCAAAAAATGAGGAAGTAATCCAACAAGCAAGATTACAAAGAATTCAGGAATAAAGGCTGCAGTGCATGAGAGAAATGAAGCAAGTCATCAAGAACCAGAGAAGGCAAATTCCAGGATGACAGTTGTAAAGAGGCCAAGAAAGAAGGCTTACAGTGCAGGCAGAGATGGACAGAAGGCTTTAAGAAGGATGTGTCAGAGCTGGGGGACAGATAAGAATGCAGGGATAAGCATTTGGTAAATTACCTGATAAATTTTTCTGCATACATTTATGTATCTGCTAGAGTTTGTGATAAACTACTAATAGGTGCAAATCAAATCACAAACTTTAGCAAGAGGTGACTATCTGTTCATTCTTGGTATTGGACTGAACTGGAATTCATTGAACTGGTGCGGTAATGCCAAACATCCACCCTGAGGTTTGGAGCAGGAGAAAGGAGGGTGTTTATGTGGAGAGTGCCAAACAAGAAGAATCCAGCAGCTCATACTTAAGACCTGACCTTTCAGCCCAGGCGAGGTGGCTCTTGCCTGTAGTCCCAGCATCTTGGGAGGCTGAGGTGGGTAGATTGCTTGAGGCCAGGAGTTTGAGATCAGCCTGGCCAACATGACGAAACCCTGTCTCTACGAAAAATATAAAAATTAGCCAGGCATGGTGGCTCATGCCTGTAATCCCAGCTACTTGGGAGGCTGAGGCACAAGAATCACCTGAACCTGGGAGGCTGAGGTTGCAATGAACCAAGATCAAGCCACTGTATTCCATCTTGGGCCACAGAGTGAGACTGTCTCAAAGTAAAAAAAAAAAAAAAAAAGGCCTTACCTTTTTCCTTTCTGATAGCTTTCAACTAAGGGTCTTTAAAGGAAGGGGTAAATTTTAGGAAAGCAGAAGTTACAGGCAAAATCCTAAATCAATACATTAAGGTGATACATTGATTTGGCCTAAAAGGGCAGGATTTTTTTTTTTTTTTTTTTTTTTTTTGAGACGGAGTCTCACTCTGTCGCCCAGGCTGGAGTTCAGTGGCGCAATCTCTGCTCACTGCAAGCTCTACCTCCTGGGTTCATGCCATTCTCCTGCCTCAGCCTCCTGAGTAGCTGGGACTACAGGTGTCCGCCAACACACCCAGCTAATTTTTTTGTATTTTTAGTATAGATGGGGTTTCACCGTGTTAGCCAGGATGGTCTCGATCTCCAGACCTTGTGATCTGCCCGCCTCGGCCTCCCAAAGTGCTGGGATTACAGGTAGGGCAGGATATTTTTATTTGGGGGCTTACAGGTTATAGATAGATGCAAAGGTTTCCTTATTTGTAATTGGTAGGAAGAGAAGCTTTGTTTAAAACATGGGGTTAAGAGAAAAGAAGGTTAGCTCTGGCTCATGGATATGATTTTCTCCAGGCTTTTCAGGAAGGCATTTAGAGCAAAGACCTGCAGTCAAAATTCAGTCCTCAGTTTCTCCTTCTCTGAGGTCTATGTGACAGAGATCTTTTTGGAGGAGGTCCAGATTTCTGAAAAACTCATGGACATATGTTAAGCTGTTATCTTTAGTTTCTGTAGGGAACCAAACATCCTACAATTTTAACTTCCTTGGCTATTGTTTTAAGCTACTATTACCTTCTCGCTTGTTGAGTTGCCTATTTACTTCTCAGGGCTAGCTTAGGTACCTAGAATTTCCTTTAAGGAATTCAAGATTTCTCTTTCTTTTTCTATGCCGGCCCCTATGAGGGGTTCCTACTCTGTCTCATTTTGAGCAAACCAGTATACCATGATTATTTCACTACTACTGTATAAATATTGCTCAATAAAAAGCAACTTTAACTGCTTATTATTTAACTCATAATTGTGATATAAATATATTGAGAGATACATGTAAAAACACTAAATGTTCATCATTTATATTGGGAACTTGACAGTGTATAAAATTGATAAGCCTTGAAATAGCACCATAAATACACTTTTAAAATACAGACAGCTATCAGAAGAAAAAGTTAAAGGAATTTAAAGTAGTGGTTGTATTCATGAGAGGAATGGAGGCATTTTCTAAAAACCTATTGATATTTGTATACTGTTTCATCTTTATGAACTATGGTTTTTATGTTACTTTTAAATATAATATATATTATATTTTATATTGTAATAATTATCGAAGATGTGAGACGTTAAGATATGCCACCCAGAATATACTTCTTTGGCATATTTCCAGATGGCTATTCAGGGAAACAGGCTTAGCTTTAAAAAAACGTCCTTTTGTAAAAGAAATCTACTTCTAGAAAGAAAATCTACATTAGTGAAGCAAAGAGTGGATGCTGTCTTTCTCTTAAAGCCCCTCCTCTGCCTTATGTGGATCTAGGAATGATTAACTCACAGGAAAAGGAAATTAAGAGTCTAACACATTTTAAGGTCTGACGAAGACACTTTTACCAAAGGCTATCATCTGTTCTTCTGGACTGGAGAGACTTTATCTGCATAATAAGACAACAACTTTTGTTTGCAGTGTGTTTCTTTTCCCAGGATCTCCAAGCTCCTTCCCTTTCTGTACAACATAAAAACTTTAGTCATCTGGGCCTTCTTAGTTTCATTATTTTCTGTGGCTCCCATGCACATGTGCACCTTGATAAATGTTTATGCCTTTTCTCCTGTTCACCTGTCTAATGGTCTAATGCCAGTTTATTTTAGCAGGTTCCTCCTGCCCTACAAAGGAAAAGCAAACCATTTTTTTCTTCTACTCTCTATTCTCACATGCCACTCAATACAACACCCTGACACCAGGTTTTTGTCAAACACCAAGTAATCTTCCAGTAAACAGCAGCTGACTGTCGTCCAATTTAACTCAATTCTGGAGCTATCTACTTGGGGATAGTGTGAGATCCCACAGGTTGAGGGCTCAGTCCCAAAAGACAGTCCCCCACTTCAGCTGTCAATCATAAGCCGGGGGTTGTAACCTGTGACCAACCAGCTACGTATGAGGATTCCCATGACCTCCTCCTTGTGTTCAATTAATTTGCTAGGATGGCTGACAGAACTCAGAGGAACACTTATTTACATTTATCCATTTATTATAAAGAGTATTTCAAAAAATATAGATAAACAGCCAGATGGAGGAGATGTACAGGGCAAGGTATGGGAGAGAGAGCTGGGAGCTTCCATGCCCTCTCAGGGAGCACTACCCTCCAGGTACCTCTGCATATTCAACAATTTGGAAGCTTTCCAAATTCTGTTCTTTAGTTCTTCATGGAGGCTTCATTACATAAGCACAATCAATTAAATCATTGGGCTTTGAAGATCAACTCAAATTTCAGCATCTTTCTTCTCTCTGGAGATTGAACAGTTGGGACTAAAAGTCCCAGCTCTTTCTCTAATCATCCCTTCATCTTTCTGGTGACCAACCCCCATCCTGAAGCTGCCCAGGGACCCACAGCCACCAGTCATTTTATTAACATATAAAAGATACTCTTCCCAGGTGCAGTGGCTTACGCCTGTAATCCCAGCACTTTGGGAGGCTGAGGCGGGTGAATCACAAGGTCAGGAGATCGAGACCATCCTGGCTAACACAGTGAAACCCCATCTCTACTAAAAATACAAAAAAATTAGCCGGGCATGGTGGTGGCGGGCGCCTGTAATCCCAGCTACTCAGGAGGCTGAGACAGGAGAATGGCGTGAACCCAGGAGGTGGAGCTTGCAGTGAGCCAAGATCGCGCCACTGCACTCCAGCCTGGGCCGCAGAGCGAGACTCCATCTCAAAAAAAAAAAAAAAAAGATACTCTTCACCCAGAGATCACAAGGATTTTAGGAACCACGTGCCGGAAATCAGACACAGAGATCAAAGATATATTTATTATCACACAATTATATACATTGTTAAAAAGTGTGGATATAAATTATAATTAATTATATTTTATTAAAATATATATTGTATAACTTAATTATGCATTTATATAATTAATTTATAAAATATTATATAGTATATTCTAGATCTTTATAGATAGTACCTTTTTATCAGATCCATTCTGAAAATAGCCAATTTCATGATATATTTTCAAAATATAATTTTAATGTTACAACTTATCTTTAGTATTCAATGACCTTTATGTAGACCTCATTTTCTTAAATACACTTTCCTATCAATGGGTTTGTAGCAGGACAAGCTGCAGACAAAACCCCTCAGACACTGAGTTAAAGAAGGAAGGGCTTTATTTGGCCAGGAGCTTTGGCAAGACTCACGTCTCCAACAACCGAGCTCACTGTGTGAACAATTCCTGTCCCTTTTAAGGGCTCACAACTCTAAGGGGGTCCACGTGAGAGGGTCGTGATCGATTGAGCAAGCAGGGGGTACGTGACTGTGGGCTGCATGTACCAGTAATTAGAACGGAACAAAACAGGACAGGGATTTTCACAGTGCTTTTCTATACAATGTCTGTAATCTATAGATAACATAACTGATTAGGTCAGGGGTCGATTTTTAACTACCAGGCCCAGGGTGTGGTGCCAGGCTGTCTGCTTGTGGATTTCATTTCTGCCTTTTAGTTTTTACTTCTTCTTTCTTTGGAGGCAGAAATTGGGCATAAGACAATATGAGGGGTGGTCTCCTCTCTTAGGTTCAAGCTGTATTGTTTCTTCTCTGCTCATTTAAGATGTCAAATTTATGCCTTGCTTTGGGATTAATGGATATTTCTATTTTTTGCATCAACTTTCTGAAAATGAGCCAATCATGTAATGTCATAAAGCAGGTTTGTCATAAAATGTCTCTGATGAACAAGAACAGTTCCACAGTACAAAAAGTCTTTCAAAGCAGTCACCCAGAAGCCCAGGAATAGAGAACTTGAATTTTATGATCCATATCAATATTTTACTGTGGTTACAAATCTAACACAGATGCCAAGATATTTTATGTTGCCAAATGCTTCTTTTATTTTTCAGCACATGTTGTGTGTTCTATTTAGTAGTGAACACATCTGTTAGAACGTTTTTCTTTTCTCTCTCCCTGTATTTTTTTTTGTTTGCAATTCTAGTTCCTCCAAAGATACAAACTCATACATCAACTCAATGCACGTTTTATGACTTATAAACATTGTTAAATGATGCTACTCTAAACAGTTGTGGGTTAGGAAATGACTGCTTTGGGAAAGGTATTTTTAGTGGCAAAAGTACTTTTCATTAATCTCAGTTCTCCAGGTTTAGAATCCAGACAGAGCAGAAGAACTCTGAAAGCCACTGAGTTTCAGATTCTCTGGGAGTATGCACATAGAGCAAGGGCAGAAATAAACGAGTGTTTCGTGTGATGCTATGTGATGGATTTTCTACTTGCTCTTCTTTACTTCAAGTTGAAATCACTCGCCAGGCTGGCAGAAGTTTGCTTAAAAGGTGCGGGGGTCGGGATGGAGGAGCTGATGTGCTTGCTTTTCCTGCCAGTGAAAACTAGGAGGTACATTATTTTCAAGAGTCTCTGCCAGTCCTCCCCACTCCGTCTGCACCAGCCCATCTTCCCCACCGAGTTGAATCAACATTTTCAGTGGCAGCCCCTCTGGAGTAATCAATGAGAGGTGTTGCTGGGAGAGGAACTCAATGATTTAGCACAGTGGGAAGGGAGCATATCGACCACCAACGGCAGGAGGTGGGGGGCCGACTGACAGTGGCTTTTATAGCCTCTGCCTCCTTGTGAAGAATGGTGCATAACGGGGAAGAGTGGAATAGTGCAAAGACTCTGTATCTGTCAGGCACAGATAATCTTTCCTTTTTACACAGTCAATTGGGATGTCATTTGCATTTTCGATTGTAGGGAGATGAACACACAATTGAGTTAAGGAGCAGAAATCCCTCAAGGCAAGTGAAAAAAAATTAAAATTTCAGAAGATGTGTGTATGTGCCCGTGCATGTGCTTGTATGTGTGTTTGTGTGGCAGGGAGAAATCTGGTTATATACTGTTCTTTGGTTCGAACAAATTTGACCCACAGAAGCCTCCTCAATCCAACCTCACCTGAATCAAACTTCCAGCCCTTATTATTTTAACAGAGACACTGGAGACTTAATTTGCTCTTAAATTTGTCTTTTTTAAAAATTGTTATTGACAATCGGAGTAGCAATAAGGTTTTTTACCAACGGCGAATCCGTACAGGTCTGCAGCAACCTGAATTTTTACCTCCTTAGAAAGAGGGGCATAAGGCAGAAGGAGAGACCGAGGCAAGTTTTAGAGCAGGAGTGAAAGTTTATGAAAAAGCTTTAGGGCAGAAATGAACAAAAGGAAGGAAAGTACACTTGGAAGAGGGCCAAGCGAGCAACTTGAAGAACAAGTGCACGGTTTGACCTTTTGACTTGGGGTTCTATATGATGGCATACTTCTGAGGTCGTGTGTCACTTCTCCCCTGATTCTTCCTTTGGGGTCAGCCGTCCTCGTGTGCAGTGACCTAGCAGCACTTGGGAAGTGAGTGTACTCAGTGTGTTTATTGGAGCAGTATGCATGCTCACTTGAGGCGTTCTTCCCTTACCAAATGAATATCCCTACGAGGTCATTTACTAGTTAAATTCTGCCATTTTGCCTCTTACTCAGCAAGCTTGAGCTCACTCACCCCAACTCCGGAGATCTTATCAGGAAGCTGTTGATCACCGCTTTCAGGTTTTTTCTATGTGGAGGCTGCCTTTCCCTGGCGCCATCTGCACGTATTATTATTTTAGAGAGTTTAGAGAGACAGTTAACAACCACCTGACCATCACCTGATGGTCACCTGATATTCCTGGATCCGGGGGGATGAGGGTGGAGACCTCTCCTGCCCTGTTTATGTCTGAGTAGCTGCTGTGAAAGGAAAATACTTTGGGCCCTGAAAATCACTAAGCTAAAAGTAAGATCCAAGCTGGAAACTGCTCAGGGCAAACCTGCCTCCCATTCTGTTCGAAGTCATCGCTCTGCTCACTGAGAAACGGATACATGTTCTGTGTCAGGCCTCTGAGCCCAAGCTAAGTCATCACATCCCCTGTGACCTGCACATATACATCCAGATGGCCTGAAGTAACTGAAGAATCACAAAAGAAGTGAAAATGGCCTGTTCCTGCCTTAACTGATGACATTACATTGTGAAATTCCTTCTCCTGGCTCGTCCTGCCTCACAAGCTCCCCCACTGAGCACCTTGTGTCCCCTCGCCCCTGACCACCAGAGAACTACCCCCTTTGACTGTAATTTTCCTTTACCTACCCAAATCCTATAAAATGGCCCCACCCCTATCTCCCTTCGCTGACTCTCTTTTCAGACTCAGCCCACTTGCACCCAGGTGAAATAAACAGCCTTGTTGCTCACACAAAGCCTGTTTGGTGGTCTCTTCACACGAACGCGAGTGAAATTCTGATTGCCTCCTTTGGAAAGACTTACCAGAGACTCAAATAATGCAACCATTTTTCTCTCACCTACCTGTGACCTGGAAGCCCCTCCCTGCTTTGAGTTGTCCCCGCCTTTCTGTACTGAACCAATGTTACTCCTTACATGTATTGATTGATGTCTCATGTGTCCCTAAAATGAATAAAACCTAGCTGTGCCCCAACTGCCTTGGGCATATGTCATCAGGACGTCCTGAGGCAGTGTCACAGGTGCACGTCCTTAACTCTGACAAATAAACCTCCTAAAATGATTGAGACTTGTCTCATCATTTGTCTCAATTGACACTTCCTACTGCAACAGTTGTGGTCACTGATTAAGACTGACTTTGCAGATGTGCATTCTGTAAATATAACTCTTAGCTGCCTTGATAAGAAGGATGGTGTAAAAAGATTGCCAGACAGTCCTGAGTAGTCAGTAAGTGTGTGTGTGGTGGCAGGTGGGGGTGGGGAATCTGATGTCCTGATTGTACAGCATTGTTATGAATCTTGATAAACCAGGTTTCGTCTTGCCGGGCGTGGTGGCTCATGCCTGTAATACCAGCACTTTGGGAGGCTGAGGCGGGTGGAGCACCTGAGGTAGGAAGTACGCTACCAGCCTGACCAACGTGGAGAAACCCTGTCTCTACTAAAAATACAAAATTAGCCAGGCATGGTGGTGCATGCCTGTAATCCTAGCTACTCAGGAGGCTGAGGAAGGAGAATTGCTTGATCCCGGCAGGCAGAGATGGCGGTGAGCCAAGATCGCGCCACTGCACTCCAGCCTGGGCAACAATGGTGAAACTCCGTCTCAAAAAAAAAAAAAAAAGAAAAAGAAAAAGAAAAACCAGGTTTCATAACTATATCACTGTAACTTCCACAAATAGATGGGAAGCCAAAATCTGGGTATTTACTTTCCTTTTTCTTTTTTTTCCCCAAAGGAATCTATCTTAATATCTAGGATAGTTAATTTTCTTCCTTTACAGAATAATACACAAATAACCTGCTCCATTTCAAATCTGGAATACTGTGAGAGTTTTTAAAAATTATTTTTAGTTTTTACTATCAAGCTTTTGATGTTAAAATACGTATGATTATAAAGCCTCAAGTAAGAATTAACTTTAAAGCCATAAATAATTAATTCATTCAAGTTACCAGCCTTGAGTAGCTCTCCAAATTGTAGCATTTCATTCCTAATAAACCATATTTACAGTAAACTCTGAGTTCCTTTGGCAAAAACAAATGTGTGGCTGGAGATAACCTGTTCTAGCTAGTTATGATTAAAAATCTAAAAACACAACTGTCTTTTAAACAGTCTTTATCCAAACTGCAGTTTGTGCCTCAAATTCAGAGATCCGTGGTATAATATCATAATCTATTCCCCTAGATCAATATCTTGTAAATGACAAACCTGATTCTGAGTATCTGAGTATAATGTATTCAACTGAGTAGTGAGCAGGGCATGGCATACCTATGAAACCTGGGGATAATGATTAGTTATCAGAAACTACACACTAATCTATTATATCTGACCAGAAGTTTGACTGAATGTATATTAAAATTGTCAGTGGCGTGTGAACCAGAGCAACTCCATCTTAAATAGGAGCTGGGTAAAATGAGGCTGAAGCCTACTGGGCTGCATTCCCAGACAGTTAAGGCATTCTAAGTCACAGGATGACATAGGAGGTCAGCACAAAATACAGGTCACAAAGACCTTGCTGATAAAACAGCTTGCAGTAAAGCAGCCAGCCAAAACCCACCCAAACCAAAATGGCAACGACAGTGACCTCTGGTCGTCCTCACTGCTACACTCCCATCAGTGCCATGACAATTTCCAAATGCCATGGCAACCTTAGGAAGTTACCCTGTGTGGTCTGAAAAAGGGAGGCATGAATTATCCACCCCTTGTTTAGCATATAATCAAGAAATAACCGTAAAAATGGGCAACCAGCAGCCCTTGGGGCTGCTCTTATCTATGGAATAGCCATTCTTTTATTCCTTTACTTTCTTAATAAACTTGCTTTCCCTTTGCACTGCGGGCTTCCATGAATTCTTTCTTGCACGAGACTCAAGAACCCTCTCTTGGGGTCTGGATCGGGACCCCTTTCCTGTAACAATATGACTTCAGCAGAGTTTGGCTCAAAGTTGTTTTAAGGTTTATGAAATGAATTTTATAAGGATAATAATGAGTTTAAATAAATCAATACTAAACTCATGTGTCATTTACTTTATTAATACTGGTCCTCCAGAAACATAAACTCTGCCATTTTAGGTATTCATGTTTGTGTTCTTCGTTGAATTTGCTTGTCGTCATTTGTTTGTTCTAATGGATACTGTTTACTACAGGGGGAGGAAAAAACAAATTACCTCCCTATATGAAGCTGTCAGAATGGTGAGAAATTCTTTCTAGCTTGTTGAGTTTTGAACAGAAATTAAACTACTGTTTTTCACCTTTGAAGTTAGTGCACTAAAGGAAGGTTGTGATGTTAGTAATGATTTTATATGAGCTTTCTAGCTGTCCGTTTTGGGAATTATTCTAAATTTTCACACTGGATTATGAGAAAGTTGGGGATTTGAGGGGTTTGTTTTTTGTTTTTGGCAGCAGTACACCAGAGAGCCACCTGCTGGCTTCCACGAAGAAACACATCTTTGATATCTGTGATTGGAAGAAAAAAGAAAAGGGAGGGGAAAAAAAAAAAAAAAAAAACAGTAACACCAATAAGCAAATCGTTTGAAGAGAATTGATTATTTGGAGGAAGGATATGTGACTCCAACATCTACATTTATTGCTGATATTTGTATTTTACATGGTTTTTCATATCCCTGTTAAAGGAATTGTTTTTAAAAAGTGATTTAGAGGGCCTTTTTTTCTCTCGGAAGTCCCCTCTCTCTCACTAGAGAGAGGGCTGTTTTCCTTTCTCCTTTCTCTTTCTTTTGCCTATTAAACCTCTGCTCCTATAAACATAAAAAATAAATAAAAATAAGTAATTTAGATTCATTAAATGTAGCCACAAACACCATCATGGTGTTGAAAAGTGTTTTCATTTTCATTATCTTATGAAAGTGAGTGTTATTCATATTTTATAGTTGGGGAAGGGCAGCTAGAAACTGAGGCCAACTGCTTTTCAGTTGAACAAGGACCTATGCCGTGCATATGGCAGAGCCAGAACTTCTGATTAAACAGCAGCTGTCCTTTTCATCTCTTATTCAGAAATCTCATGCATCATTCTTCTTTGTATTACAATTTCTAAATTGCATTTCACCATGTATTCATACTGCATGGTTACTAACATCATTGTTGTGAGTCATTATGATGATAAATTAAGATTGCCTTGTTAAATCCAGAAGCATGAACTGAAAGGGGGGAATGGTTTAGCTATTATTTGAAGAGTAATGGTGACCTTTTATTCTATTTTAAATGCTAAATACCACTAGATTTAATTTCTAGTTGGAATGGCCTTACTAATTTTTAACCAAGTAAGATTTTTGTTATTATTCAAATGTAGGCGATTTGGTTTAATCCCATTCTTAGTCCCATGGGAGTTGAGGTTTTGTTGTCTTCTGTTGTCTTTAGGCCAGTCAAAATACTAAGTATTTCACTTGCATAATCTTTTTTTTTTTCTTTTTTTGAGATGGAGTTTTGCTCTTGTCAGCCAGGCTGGAGTGCAATGGCCCAGTCTCGGCTCACTGCAACCTCCACCTCCCGGTTCAAGCAATTCTCCTGCCTCAGCCTCTCAGCCTCCTGAGTAGCTGGAATTACAGGCGTGCACCACCACGCTTGGCTAATTTTTTTGTATTATTAGTAGAGACTGAGTTTCACCATGTTGGCCAGGCTGGTCTTGAATTCTTGACCTTAGGTGATCTGCCCGCCTTGGCCTCCCAAAGTGCTGGGATTGCAGGCATGAGCCACAGCGCATAGCTCACTTGCATAATCTTTTTACCTGCTGTCAATTATTGGTAACTTTAAGTTTGATTGCCTAGTTAGCCTGCTCTCTTTTCTACTACTTGCATTGTTTTCTATTTCAAATGAAAACTACAGGAACTCTGCCGTCTAGGAATTTATAGTTGTAAATACAAGAAACAGTGATATGGCTTGCTTGGTCTTCCCAGCTCTCATTCACTAGCTGGATGTCATTGGAAAAGTTACTTAACCACCTTGAAGCATACCCTCTTCCTCAGCAAGCATTAGGTTAATGATATCTACCATGAAATTAACAGAGAAGGTATTTAGGAATTTTCTATTCCATATAGGCTTTAAAGTGACTTTGTACATAAAAATGTTTTGTTTAAAAATATTTTATTTCACTCAACATTCATTAAGTACCTCTTTTCCCATTCTATATTTTGAAACAATGCCCTTTTATTTGTTTCAGCATTTGTAGGAAATATGATCAAGTCACAGATATGAGAACTGGAGTATTGTAATGATTGGGCCATTCCAATTTATGTGACAGTCAATAATTTGATGAGTTCCCTAACCAATGTGATTCTGTTGTTTTGTCATGTTCAGGGACGGAAACTTAGTTATACTGGGAATCTGAATCATGACTTCTGAAGAACTACTATTTATAGAATACCTATTATATATGAGAAACTGTCATATTTAATGTCACTCTCATAATTGGAATATTCTTTTCCCTTTAAATAATTTTTCATTATATTTAGAATAAAACCCAAATTCCTATCTCTGGCTCCTTAGGCCGTTAATGATTGTGCCTCCATTCAACTCTCCAAACTCCAAACTTATTGCTTTTTCCTGGTGCCATTGACCTTTTCTCCTTTTCTCTCCTTGGTGAAGTCCCCGTTAACCCAGGACCTTATTCACGTTTTCCTCTATTTTGTATGCCTCCTCCAGCTCTTTGTTTGCTTAACTGTGTTCCCCCAAGTTACTTCCCCAGGAAGATTCTGCCATTCTAAGTATTCCAATCTTGCCCTTTACCCTTTGATATAATCTTTTATTGCATCTCTTACTTCACGAAAGTTATCATAATTTGAAATTGGGCATCTGGCTGTTTATATCAGCACTCCTTGTCTTCTTCCCAAATTCCAAAAGGCAAAGATGTTGACTGTTTCTTTATGAACAGACAGCCCATCCAAGCACACTTTGTTAATAAACATATAGCCCTTCCTAGCAGTGTGCTTGGTCCGTAAAAGTCAATCAATGTATATGTGCACATTACGAGAATTAACTTTTTAAGGGCGGATTTACTAGTCTCATTTTACAGCTGGGGAAACTTGGAGGTATCATGTAGCAAATGTTAGACACCTAGTAATTGGCCAATACCTTTTTGAACCAGGTCCACCCCACTACAAGCCTTTCTGTCAGTCTCTCACACCCTAAATGTACTCACAGATTTTCAGAAAGACATTTCTTTGGAGAAGGATTCCGTCATTAATCCCTGGATTACATGCAGCAAACAGGAAAGGTGAGAGACTGATTTTGGAGAAGAACAAATCTACACCTTAGAGGAAGGCCTCTGCTGTCTGACAGTTCCCAGAATATCAGGCCCACACTGAAGTCTGGTGCTGAGAACCCCTAAAGAGGACAGAGAAGCTTGCTTCACTCCTCTGGGGAAGGAAGGGCTGATGATCATTAACACTTAAAAGCTGAGGCTGGTCCTGACGTTGATAGCTCCACAGCAGGGAGCCTTTAATATAAAGCACTGCCTTCATTAGCAATGCAGAGAATAAGCTCTGCAGATCTTTCTCAAGATTGAAAAGGGAAAATACTCTTTGGAAAAAATACTTTTTGGAAATCTTTTTTTTTTCTTTTCGTTAGTGGCATAGTTCAACAGTCCCCTGGGCACTCATCAGTCTAATCACACTTCATGGGTCCTCCTGCATGAAGAAATGCTTCCCAAAATTGGTGCTACAGTTGCCTAGGAATCTGATAAAATAAAAACATAAATACATAGATTCTAAGTTCATATAGCAGATCTATTAAAGCTTAATCCCTGGAGTAGGCCTGGTAACCTGCATTTCCCCACATGTTCTTAAAGTGATTCTCAAACTTTAAACCAATACCTAGACACTAGTCTGCTCCTTCATCCTTCTGTGGAGATAGTAGCTTAGTCAAAAGCCAATTTCTACATCCACACTGAATAGCTATCAATCTGTCTCACACTTTCACAGAAGATTAAAATGAGCCCCAATTACTGCACACATTAAATAATAAAGGAATTGATTCTTCTGTCCTGGCACTACCAACATGCCCTATTCACATGAGGAAGAGTTTCTGCATCCAAATAGATTGACTATGTTTTCTCTAGCACCTATGTGAGCATTTAGCACTTGATTTTAAATGTGTGCAAATGAATATTTTGAAGGCTTTCCCTTATTCTTATCAGATAATTGTTGTAATAGGTCACCAGACCATCATGTGAACTTTTTCTTCTTTAAGTTCCCAAAAGTATCCAGTTGGCTAATCTAAATGTTCATTCATTCATCCATTCATATCATCAGCCTGCGTAAGTGCCTAGTAACAAGCACCCCAAAATCTCAAGGGCTGAATTTGTGTCTTCCACATTGCTGAATCCCTAGGAATTAGAATTATCCAAGAAATGAACTCTCATACGAAAGAAGGCAAAAATATGTCAACAATTGGTTAAGTTCTATGACAGAAGTATATATAAAAGACAATGGTGAGACCATCTAAGCACATAGGAGATTCTCAATAAACAATGGCTGAATGAATAAGCATAGGAAAATAGAAGGTAATTTCTTAGCCAGTGGAATGGAATTAAGTTAAAACCAAACCAGACAGTGAGAACACCTTGTACGAAGACCAATAAGTATTGCAGAGGATTCCTAGTCAGGTTTCTAAATAATGTCTGGGCATAGTTGGAAAGCAGAAGATATGACTTTTGCAGACATTCACTTTCCCCCTTTTCCATCATATTTGGATTTCTATTGCTTCTCTGTTCTTCTACCTGATTTAGGACTCAGACGATCAAATGACCGTTCTGTGATGAGGGGCATGCTCCATGCTGGACAATTGGCCCTACCATCTTCTCCAGACAGAAATGACCAGTTACATTTATAACTGGCATCCACAAAGACTTGTCAAGTGTTTTAAGACTGTTTCTGGGTTTATTAAAGACAAATTCTAGTAGTGGAAATTACACTGCTTCTGGTTTGCATCTGGCGATGACACTTAACATGCTGTTTTCCTAAAGAAAATACTGAAACTCTATAAGCCTCAGTTGCTTCATTTGTAAGATGTGCATAATAAGACTTCACAGAGTGGTTAGCAATGGAGGGAATGGCATGCAAATAAAGTTCTGATACGTTGTTTTCCTTAACCAATGTATCTCCCTCCTTTTTGATGTTGTAAAATCAATAACTGTATTCTCACAGGAACACTGGAATTCTGGCTCAATAACAGAGTTTTGTTTTTGTTGTTTTCATTTGATTTACTTTACCGTCTCTTCTCAGCTGTGATGTTGTTTAAGTTTGACTAACTGAGGAAATTAACTGAATTTAACAATAGAAATATACTTTGTTCCTGTATTAAAAAATCCAAAGTTTACTTTTTGCATATGTTTTTTCAGTTTTATTATGAGAAAAACACCTTCTACTGGCCTTTACTTGAAAAGACAATAGAATTTTACATATGTTAAATTGGCCTGAGAAGAAATTAGAACTGTTTTGTTTCATAAGTAATCAGTTTTGTTCCTGTATACATCCTATTATATTTGTATTTTTAAATATTTTGTTACCCCCATATGTCACGTTTTCTCTGATTACAGTGACTAACAGAATTACTTAACACAAAGCAGAAAGAAAAAGGAAAATGCACAAACACACGTTCACAAAGGGTATGCATGCACATACCTGTAAACACACAAACTAAAGTCATAAGATAAACATAGATTTAAGTGAAACCTCCCAGCCTGGCCAACATGGTGAAACCCCGTCTCTACTAAAAATACAAAAATTAGCCAGGCGTGGTGGCACACACACCTGTAGTTCCAGCTACTTGGGAGGCTGAGGTGGGAGAGTCGCTTGAACCTGGTAAGTGGAGGTTGCAGTGAGCTGAGATCATGCCATGCCACTGCACTCCAGTCTGGGGGACAGAGCAAGACTCCCTTTCAAAAAAAAAAAAAAAAAAAAAGTCCGGGCCTGGTGGCTCACGTCTGTAATCCAGCACTTTGGGAGGCCGAGGTGGGCAGATCATGAGGTCAGATTGACACCATCCTGGCTAACACAGTGAAACCTCGTGTCTAATAAAAATGCAAAAGATTACCTGGGTGTGGTGGCATGCTCCTGTAGTCCCAGCTACTTGGGAGGCTGAGGCAGGAGAATTGCTTGAACCTGTGAGGCAGAGGTTGCGGTGAGCCGAGATCACACCACAGCACTCCAGCCTGGGTGGCAGAGCAAGACTCCAAGAAAGAGAAAGAAAAGAAGAAAAAAAAAGAAAAGAAAAGAAAGAGGGAGGGAGGAAGGGAGGGAAGGAAGGAAGGAGGGAAGGAAGGAAGGAAGAAAGGAGGGAAGGAAGGGAGGAAGGAAATAAAGTCAAACCTCAAGACTCCTGCAATTTCTCCATGTTATGCACATTGAAATGAATTTTGTATGCCTTTTCTCCTATTAGTCTGCCGTTTGTCAGGTAATGATTTTTCAGTGAAAATTCAGAGGGCAAAAGCACCATTTTCTCTTGGCCCCTATAGTTTCGGTGCTATCAGCAGAGTAATCAGTAAAGGAATACAGGACTTGACTAGCAGGCAAAGGTAAGAAACTCTTAGCAATCCTGGTCTCTTCTCTGTGGAATCCAATGTGGTAGATAATAAAAATCACTGTTTTTCCTTTTCAAATTTGAGAGTAATGAGAGAAAAGCATTCTTAAGACCAGTCTTAGGTGTAGTGACTCTGGTCTATGTTTAGTATAAATACTCTTATTGTCTGATCCTTTTCCTCCCCAAAATAGTCTCTACTTTGTCCTTTGCCTCTGTCTTTTTGTAGATTCTTTCTCATTTTATGTCCTTGAGACAGTGACTTGTGACCAAGTGGGAGCACTCTCTCTTGGTCTTCACCATTTGGAGGGCATGATTTTCGCATCATATACAGTGGCCACTCTGAAAGGACTGGAGTCCTGAGACAATTCAGATATTAGGCAGCATATTCTTTGTTCCTAATGGACAAGTCTGTCAGGATAATTTTTCTTTCTTTCTTTCTTTCTTTTTTTTTGGAGACAGAGTCTCACTCTGTTGCCCAGGCTGCAGTGCAGTGGTATGATCTTAGCTCACTGAAACCTCCACCTCTCAGGTTCAAGCAATTTTCCTTAATCAGCCTCCTGAGTAGCTCAGACTACAGGCACATGCCACCATGCCCAGATAATTTTTTGTATTTTTAGCAGAGATGGGCTTTTTCCATGTTGCCTAGGCTGGTCTCAAACTCTTGAGCTCAGGCATTCTGCCTGCCTCGGCCTCCCAAAGTGGTAGGACTACAGGTGTGAGCCACTGTGCCCAACCAGGAAAACTTTTCTTAATAAGTCCTATATATAAGAAGCTTTTGCTGTCTTAACTCTTGTTGCCTGGTTAGTCCTGGAAAATCCAATCCCAAGAAGATCTACCCAGTATCCCAGGTTAACAGTTCTGTGGCTGGAAGTCTCCACAGATTTGTGAGGTACTAGAGACACTGTAAGCACAAAGATTGTTTCTAACTCTCTGTGGCTACAAGAGTCTTTGTGCTTTCTTACCCTATTTCTGGGAGTAATTTTTTTTTTTTTTTTTGAGACGGAGTCTTGCTCTGTCACCCGGGCTGGAGTGCAGGGGCGCGGTCTCGGCTCACTGCAAGCTCCACCTCCTGGGTTCCCGCCATTCTCCTGCCTCAGCCTCCAGAGTAGCTGGGACTACAGGAGCCCGCCACCACGCCCGGCTAATTTTTTGCATTTTTAATAGAGACAGGGTTTCACCGTGTTAGCCAGGATGGTATTATTTCCTGATCTCGTGATCTGCCCACCTTGGCCTCCCAAAGTGCTGGGATTACAGGTGTGAGCCACTGCTCCCGGCCCGTAATTTTTTTTTTTTTTTTAAACATGAAGGGCTGCATCTTCTGTACCCATTTTTAAAGTGCCACCTTCAAGCAGTGATTAGGTCAACAGGGCTCTGTCTTTATGAATGGATTAATGTTTTTCTTGTAGGGGTGGGTTTGTTATTGTAAGTATGGCTTTGTTGTGAAAACAAGTTTAGTCATTTCTTGTTCTCTTATTCTTGTCCTCTCTTGCCCTTCCACCTTTCATTATGGGATGACGATGACACAGCATGAAGGCCCTTGCCAGATGCTGGCACCATGCTCTTGGACTTCCCAGTTCCAAAACTGTGAGCTAAATAAATTTCTGTTTATTATAAATTGTCAAATATCTGGTATTCTGTTGCAACAGCACAAACCAGACTAAGACAACTTCTCATCACCCAGACTCATATCCGTGTTGCACATCTATCTAGAATAGTTCTTGGTCCAAATTAGGAGTTAAGAGTAAATTTGAACAAATTTGAAAGTTATAGCACGAATTTTAGGCCATGGGAATGATATGTCATTTAAATACAGTATTAAACAAGGAAAAATGTGATAAAGAACTGAACCTCAAAGACATTAACATTTAGAAGTTTGGAAGATAGGGACTAGCTATTGTACACAAAAAAATAACTGTCGGGAAGAAAGAAGAGGCTAGAAAAATGTGGTGTCACAAAAAGCAAAAGTGGAAGACACTATTTTCAGAAGGAGAGTTAGGTCAACTTTGAAATATAAGGTTGTTGAAAAGATGAAAAGATAAAATTTAATGTATATCCATTAGTACAGTGTGCAACACATAAATATACATCAATATATAACAAATTATTATTATAAAATTCTAAAATACTGGGTTCAGTGGCTCATGCCTGTAATTCCAGCACTTTGGGAGGCCGAGGCAGGCGGATCATGAGGTCAAGAGTTCAAGACCAGCTTGGCCAACATGGTGAAACCTTGTCTGTACTAAAAATACAAAAATTAGCCTGGCATGGTGGTGGGCATCTGTAATCCCAGCTACTCAGGAGACTAAGGCAAGAGAATCACTTGAACCCAGAAGGCAGAGGTTGCAATGAGCCAAGACTGCACCACTGCACTCCAGCCTAGGGGACAGAACAAGACTCCATCTCAAAAAAAAAAAAAAACTAAGATATATGTTGTACCACATTAAACAACAAGTTTCTCCCACAAATTAAATGCTAAAATTGAGTAGAAAAAATCTTGGTGAATGAACCAAATATCAGATCATGTATATCTCAGGGAGCACATTAAGCATAATCATGAAAGAATGTCTGACATTCTCTTTGGGTGAAGTAGATTGCTATGGACTAAATGTTTCCCCCCAAAATCCATATGTTGAAACCTAGTCCCTAGTGTAATCGCATTTTGAGGTGGAACTTTTGAGAGGTAATTATGTCATGAGGGTGAATTCTTCATGACGGAATTGGCACCCTTGCAAGAAGAAATATGAGAGCTAGCTTCTTATCTTTCTGCCCTGTAGCATGTGAGATGTCCTATTGTTGTGAAGATTAAATGAGCTAACCAGGTATATAATAAGGCCTGATGTATAGTATGCTCTCAGTAAATGTTAGTTGTTATTTCTGTTCTTGCTGTTATTTTTGGTGCTGTGTTTCTTTGTTACTCTTATTAGACTGACGAAATCCATTTACACTATGTTTAGTGACAGCCTTTTGTGCACATCTCTACCACACTTACTCTGTGATGTTCTGATGGCTCTCCACAACACCAATGCATACTTCTTCCATCTAGGAGTGAATCTTATAACTTAGGTTCAGTCATTGAGTGCATTCAATCCTCTTGATGGAGATTGGTTCAGATGTCATAAGCATCGGATTTAAGTTAAGATCATTGGAAAAGTCAGAGAAAACCTTGGGTTTTTGTTTGAGCTTTTCTTTTCTCCACTAGTCTGTCATAAACTTGGATATGGAAGGCTATAGTCAGAGCATCTTGGATCCCATGAAGTGGTGGGATTTAAATGACCAAAGAAAGGCAAATCTAAGAGGCAGAACAAATAAGAACTGATGTTATAATTTGAGTTATCAATCCAGTTATGCTGGAAACCCTTAATTCCTGGTCTTGTCAATTACTATAGCCATCAAATCTCCATATGTCTTAATCCACTTGCAAATACACAAGAAAACACCCCCAAACAATTTCATTTCTTTTTTTTTTTTTTTTTTTTTTTTTTTTTTTTTGAGAGGGACTCTCACTCTGTTGCCCAGGCTGGAGTGCAGTGGGGGCAATCTCTGCCCACTGCAAGCTCCGCCCCCTGGGTTCATGCCATTCTCCTGCCTCAGCCTCCCTAGTAGCTGGGACTATAGGCACCCACCACCACGCCCGGCTAATTTTTTTTTTTTGTATTTTTAGTAGAGACGGGGTTTCACAGTGTTCACCAGGATGGTCTTGATATCCTGACCTCGTGATCTGCCCGCCTCGGCCTCCCAAAGTGCTGGGATTACAGGCGTGAGCCACCTTGCCCAGCCACAATTTCATTTCTTATTCTCACTTGAGGAATATAGATATATTCACTATTGCTTATCTTTTTCTTTTTTGCCTATTTCCTAGTCACAGAAATTGCCACCAGTTCTTAGGTTTCTTACCAAGATGATCTATTTCACCTACCAGTTTATTTTTGCTTTCCCTCTGTCAACAGAACGAATTTATTCTTTAAGCTAATGTTGAATTTGACAATGGTAGAGTATCTCTATTTATGACACATCTCTAGTCTTTTAAATCTAGATAGGGTAAATTAGGATACTTTGCAAGTAATATGGTGCAAAGAAGAAATTTTGGCCCTAAAATGTATAACCAATCCAATGAACAGATATTTTCTGTTTTGCATTTAAAAATCACTAAGCCACAAAAAACAAACTACAGTGCCCCAAACAACGTTGGAGTATATGCCTATAGAGTTCTTTCTACCTTAATCCCCTTAGTTATGTATGAAAATAAATGAGAAAACACCTATGAACATTTAAAAACTAAGTCGTTTATGGGAATAGAGTTTAATAGTGACGATGGAATAAAAAAGATACTGAGTATCTGAACAAGCCTCTGAGGAAGATAAGGTCTTTCTATTTTAGAGCTATTGGATAGATGTTTGCTTCCCCCTTTAAGTTTCTTCATTTCTTTGCACAATGATCTAGCTCTATTTTCCACCAGGTTTATAGCTAAGCCTTTCACTTTAAATCTGTTCATCTTATTTGTGATCCAGATGACAGAAAGCAATTGCACTAAGTCCTTAAGTCTGTTTGCATTCAAATGGTGCCTCCCAGGCCTGATTTACATTATCCAAGCAAGTTTTTTCTGGAAAATTCACTTTCCCTGAGACTTGCATGTGGGTGTCAATTTTCATCAAGGGTGAATCTATTAGTCTCCTTCATTTCCTGATTACTCAAGGTTTTATCAACTAGAAGGGATTTAACATGCCTGAAGGATAAGCACTCTATCCATTTCTCTAGATATGGTAAATTTTCTCTCTGGGTCTACCCAGATAATCACAAAGTCAGGTACCTGGGCCATAATCTTTTAGCCTGTGATGGAATAGCTTTTACTGAATGGGACTTTGTTCCATGGACTTGCATTAAAGGCCATAATAAGAGTCAGTCTTAGGAAAACGTAGACCTTACTTGTATCAAGGCCTGAGAAAATTTGTCAACAAGTGTGTCTTCCATAAAAAAGCGCTTAAACATGATTAAGGCATAGTCCATGGCACACTGGTGAGCTGGGAGATGTGACAAAATATTGATTCATTCAGTCTTCAGGGACAAATGGCAATGTCCTAGGGCTCATCCTTCCTGGCTGAGAGAAAACTCATCTATTTATCACAGTGCACCTTAAAAATAGACCACTTTCCCTTTGCTCCTTAATAAGAAAAAGTTTGGGAGCACTGCTAATGACTATGCTAGTAGATTTCCTAAGTAACTAGCTTTTGTTTTGTATTGTAGGGGCTAAGTAAAACATCCCCTTCACCTTCTGAAGTTTCACCGAAAATTAATTGACAAAGGGCAGATTAACAGAAGAAAAAGTATAGGCCAGGTGTAGTAGCTCACGCCTGCAATACCCACATGTTTGGGGGCCAAGCCAGGAGGATTACTTGAGGCCAAGAGTTTGAGATCAGCCTGGGGAACATAGTTGAGACCCCATCTCAACTAAAAAATACAAAATAGCTGTATGTGGTGGCTCCTACCTGTACTCCTAGCTACTTGGGTAGCTGAGGCAGGAGGATCACTTGAGCTCAGGAGTTTGAGGCTATAGTGATCTATGATCATGCCACCACATTCCAGCCTGGATGAAAGAGTGAGACCTATCTCATAAATAAATAAATAAATAAATAGCATACTAAATTCATTTTAACATACACAGCAGTGGGAAAATTGCAGAAGCGTGATTATCCAATAACCCAATGGGATACAAAAGTTTATCTATCCTTCATGTAGGGGAGGGAGAAGATGGGGAACATAGACAATTCTTTTGAGAGGCAGTAAATGATTTCTAGGGAGGATGAATGGGCCTGGGAGGCAGAAATTAACTTGTAAGTAATTCTGTCTGAAATTTGAATGAACCCAAGAGGAAGACATTATCATGTGAAAAATTCTGTCCTGGCGTGGTCGCATTACTCAGTCTTCTTTTCTACCGTAGATAATGAGATTTTAGGGAGAGGATAAAAGGCAATTGTGTTTGTCTTCAGGGGCCCAGATTTTAGGTAGGTAAGAGAACTTCAGAGAAAAGCCTCATCCCATGCTTTGGGAGACACAAAGGGTTAAGAGGCAGGAGTGGAGGAAGGCCAGACAGATGCCAGCATCGTTTCTTTAGTTCAGCCATATTTCAGGATAAAATATTCTGATTTCCTTCAGTTTCCCATTTTAAATAATATTTTTAGAAAGTTTCACATATTAAAATAGGATTGGTAGTTATGGAGAGAGAAATCAGGTTGGTAATTAAATGGCGAGGTATCTGAGAAAGAAGAAAACAAAATAGATTAGGATGAGAATGAATACATAGAAAAGAATGAATCTGAGCACTTTTCTTCACACCCAGTTAAACCAGTCTCTCATTTCTGGGAATAGGCCAGTTCAATTAAATAGTTGCCTCTCATTCTATAAGACGGTGTTGCAGATATATTCTCAAAGCTAGGCCTCTATATATGATACAGGCCAAAAGATTGTTAATAGGTATTTTTATGAAAACGGGGAAAAAAAACAAAGTTTACTATGTACAGTAGTCTATAAAACAGTTTTTCTCTAGTCTGGAGGGCAGCCAGTTGCAAAGACAACTGCATCTAAGCTGAAGCATCTTTAGTTAGAGAAGGGAGGGTAGTGGCAATCTCACAAATTTTCCTGGCATAAAGGTTGTCTATACAAAAGCCATTGTGGTGATTTCTGTGGTTCCTATTTATCAAGCTGTCTAACTTCAGTTTATAGAGCTTCAGGAAAAAGGAAGTTTTAATTTCTGCTGATTTTAAGTCAGAAAAGTGGGGTGAAATGGGAAACAGTATGGCAAGTTGCAGCCAGATATTGGAGGAAGCTACAAATTCAGGATTCAGTCCAGATAATAAAACGTAACTCAAAAATTACGGACAGGGCTAGAATCTAATAGTAGGTGTGCAATAATTTTCTTCTGAAACATAATTTTTCTTTCTCTGGTCCCTCAGTTCTATAAAAGATGTTTATGGAAAAACATCTTTTTCCATAAACATCTTTTTCCATAAAGACTAACTTGTTTGTAAAACGATTTGCATTAACTTGACCTGTAACTTTCTGTAAAGTTACAGATACTGATTTATCATATAGGCTCTACTTAAATTGGCTTTGCTGCAACTTCTCAAAAGGAATCCAAGATTAGACTTTTAAAAGCCACTGAAGGCTAAGAAACCAAGCCAAGAATTTGACTCACCTTCAGACTGGTAATACATGTATGAATTGGGTGAATTTCTCTCTTCTTGAGGTCTCTAAAACTTCTCTTGAGTTTCCTCAGCCTGTCAAAAAGTGACATTATTTACTTACCACAAAGCTAGGAATTTTATGAGGGAACTGTGTTTATAAGGTTCTAGGCAAGTCTTTCCAAGGATATGAGGTTGGCTTTATAAGGTCAACCCCAGCTTCTCAAAGCTGTCTAAAGATATGACATTCCAGTCAATGTCTGGGTAAAATAATTTGCATCTCCACTTGGGTCCTGTTACAAAACAAAACAGGTCTTTAGTGAGCTTATGCAAATAACTGTATTGCCATAAAATAATAATACTCATCAATCATCCAAATTCTGGAGGAATCAAATAGTAAGAAAGACAAATGTTTCAATTTTGTTCAGAAAAGTATAGTTTACCCAATTGCTGTAAGCTATAAATAGCTTAAAAGAAAAAAAGCTTTTTGTACTCTGGAAAACAATATAAAAATTATTGATAAGGCTTCAATGACTGGAGGAACACTAGTGTCCTTGGTTTTGAGCAGATTTAGATAAAACGACATGGATATACGCAGAATGGTTTGAAGGAGCTGAGAGTTTAAAAGGCAAGAAAAAAGGAAGAAGCTCCCCTGTACAGAGACAAAGGGAAGGGGGCTCCAAGTTGAGAGAGAAAACCCCCAGTGCAATAGCAAACAGCCAGTTATATGAGGAGGCTGAAAGAGGCGGTGTTCCATTTGCGTAGGGCTCAGGGGTTTGGTTTGCCCAGGCATGTCATTCACGTAGTGGCGAAAAAACTGGCCCTCTCACCCTAGCCTTTTAATATGCAAATGCAGGGCACCATGATGTTTTACACACTTGGGGATATGTGGAGGTGGCCATGTTCCAGGCACGTTAGGGAAGAAGGGAAAAGATGGCAGGAATCGCCATGTTTCGGTGGACCCGGTTTTTAATGGCCATATTTGCATATCAAAGCTTGTGCTCCTACCTCTAAGAGCCGGAACTTTCCTGCTAGACAAGAAACGTTTCTGGAGCTGCTTTAAAAGAAACAAAAACTCCCCAAGGACCCCTTTTCTTCTCTCTCTGCCTAAAATAATTTCTTAATAACTCTTATAACATGATCAGCAGTGTTTCAAACAAAAAAAGTTATAAAAAATCATAATTGTTCATCAGTTCAGTCCCATGTGATTAATTCTTGTTCTGCTTGATGTTTGGTTAGCAGTTTTATGAATCTAATTTTTCTTCTATTGGAGCTTTTGAAATTCTTACCCTCTCTAATTGAATAATTTCAGTCATCAGCAGAAGTCTATGTTTCAGAGTACCTGTCAGAATCTTTTTAACCTTTTTGAGGAACCTCCATGAAAACACAATACTTTAGAATTATAGTTGCTTGCAAAGATTTTTGAGAAAAAACATCAAAATTAAAGCTCTTAACTGTGGAGAACAAGACTTACAATGGCCATAGTTAAAGATGGAACTGACAAGGAAATTTGGTTACTTTCTGTTACAACAATTTAACAAATCAGATTTTTAGGAATCATATACAACTTTGGGGTGCATACCAATAATACATTTATACAAATATAACTCAGAGTAAGTTAAGCATCATTTTTTATTTGCTAATGTCTTCTATATTATTTAACATATTAAATAAGCCTGATTTGGTTTATTATCTTTCTTTCAGATGTTTTCAGGGTTTCTCTGTATTTTTCCCAAAGTTAGTTTGAGGTCATAAAGACTTAATTTAGAATACAAAGTTTGATTTGGGGAAGATTGTCAAATATTTCAAAGGTTTATAACACTTGATCAAAAAAAGATTATAGGTCACTGTAAATTAATAGTTATTCGTTTAGCCAAAGTGATAAAAATCAAAAACCTTTATTCATTGATAGAAAGAAAACTAAATTTTCCAAGCAATCAAAAGGCCTAATAAAGACAATGTGAGACACACAAAATCTCTCCTTTCTCAACCTTCCTCTTTTGCAGTTCACTCAAAGGTGAATAAAATCTTTTGCTATCTTGTATTAATATTACACAAAAATCTTGTTCAAAAGAGAAAAAGTTAACTTTTGTACAAATGTGTCTTTAATACTAAAGCTAATTTTAATAAAACTTTATAAACAAATCTATCTAATAGCATTCAGCATTGACCACACAAAGATACCCATAAACTTTCATAACCACTTAAAATTTTAAAAAATTTCATAGCTTTTTATATCCATTAACTTTTGCCTACCTTTTTTAAATTTTGAAACAACAGCTAGATAACTCCCAAACTAAACAAAATTTATTTTCTTTTAACAAAATCCACTTCTTCATGAGTTCCTTAAAACATTTTTCATCAAAAACATGTCTTTTGTTTGTTTGTTTGTTTTTGGTACTCAGCATGTGAAATTGTTTCTCTTAATTTTAGCACTTGTAATTACATATATTAACTGTAGTTTTAACTCTTTTTTTTTTCTTTTTTTTTTTTTTTAGATGGAATTTTACTCTCTTACTCTGTCGCCCAGGCTGGAGTGCAATGGTACAATCTTGGCTCACTGTAACCTCCGCCTCCTAGGTTCATGTGATTGTCCTGCCTCAGCCTCCCCAGTAGCTGGGATTACAGGTGCCTGCCACCACGTCCAGCTAATTTTTGTATTTTTAGTAGAGCTAGGGTTTCACCATGTTGGCCAGGCTGGTCTCGAACTCCTGACCTCAGGTGATCCGCCATCCTCGGCTTCCAAAAGTGTTGGGATTACAGGCATGAGCCACCACACTCAGCCAGTTGTAACTCTTTATAACCTTAATTTTCAGTAAAAACATAGGAAGTAAGAAATTTTAATTGTTATGTACCAAAACATTTTATGAATACATATTTTATAATTTCTGGAAGCATAGGCTTGTTTGTAGCACACTTTTTTCAATGTGAAACAGATCATATTTACCAACAAACTCAAATATCTTTTGTTTCTTTAAAATAAGACAAAAGTATATAAGCTTAAACTCATTTAGTCATTATTGTTTTAGCATTATGTTAGATTTGGAAATAATCTAGACATTAAATATCAGTCATTTAATTTAGCTAAGCCTAACTCTAAGTGTACCAGTTATCAAAGAGATTTGAAAACTTTTAAGTAAACTGATCGTGAAACATAATTATTATTAAAAATTTATTTTGTTTAGATTTATCTAATTTACTCATTTTTAACAATTATATTTGAATTGTTCATGAAAAATAAAGCTAGCCATTTAAATTATATCATATTTTTCTTTTGAAAAAGCAAAACCAGGCTAATCCTACATTCACCAGTCTTAGCTTCAGCAAAGCCTGTGAGATACTGGACACAGGTACCCTCCCCAATGTCTTCTCCAATTGTCCTGGGTTTCCACATAACACCCAGGGTAGCTATGAAGGACAGGGCTTATCTGTGTCCTAGATTTACCCACTAGGTGTAGACCCCAGGATAGAGGGTAGAGCGGTGAAGAAAATGTGTGAAGGATCCAGCCCTTCCCATATGGCCAGGAGGCAGAGCTGGGCCAGGGAGGATGAGGCCATGTATGGGGCTTGGTTCTGCCCTGCAGCTTGTGGCAAAGGCACTGTGGACACACGTATGTCCCCAGGCCTCACCATGGACCCCTGTCTAGAGCTCACAATCTAGAAGTTCAAAACCAAATACACAAGTTTATAGTAAAATATGTGCAGGACTTTTGGGGAGCCCAGATGCCAGACCTTGAAACTTTACCTTACAGGTAAATCAAGCAAGTATTATAGAAATGACAGTTTTATCACCTTAGTATCTATCAGAGACTGCATAAACCTGTCTGACCAGTTGCCCTAGGCAAAAATGTCTAAATTAAATTCTGAAGACATTTTCATTTTGTTTTACAAACAATTTAAAAACTGCCTTTGTTTACTAAGGATTACTAAAGTTATGTGAACTTGAAAAGCACTTGGCCTTATTAATTTATGAGTGCTCATTTATTTATAAGTCAATTTGTTCCCCTGTAGATGATATACAAACACAGACAGGTATGCATGTATACATAAAAATACAAATAGAAGTATAAATTTCATAGCTTTGGTTTTACAATTTTAGCTGCAAGACAAGTAAAACTCACTAGCTGAAAATGACAGTTGGATTCAAACTGTGACTTTAAATGGAACAAAGTTAATCTGTTGTACATAGTAGAAGCTCTTGAGTTTTAGAGAAAATGGGGGAGCAAATTTACATCTGAAAGCACAGAGAGACACTAAGTTTGTTTTGTTTTGTTTCTTTTGAGAGGGAGTCTGGAGTCTTGCTCTGTCAAGTGAGGCTGGAGTGCAGTGGCATGATCTCGGCTCACTGCAACCTCCGTCCCCTGGGTTCAAGCAATTCTCCTGCCTCAGCCTCCTGAGTAGCTGGGACTACAGGCGCATGTCACTGCACCTGGCTAATTTTTTGTATTTTTAGTAGAGACAGGGTTTCACCATGTTAGCCAGGATGGTCTCGATCTCCTGACCTCGTGATCCACCCACCTCAGCCTCTGAAAGTGCTGGGATTACAGGCATGAGCCACCGTGCCCGGTCAATTTTTTTTTTTTTTAAGAGACAGGGTCTTGCTCTGTTGCCCAGGTTGGAGTACAGTGCCACAACCACAGCTCACTGTAGCCTTGGCTGCCCAGGCTCAAGCAATCCTCCCATCTCAGCCTCCTCAGCAGCTTAGACTACAGGTGCATGCTACCATGCCCAGCTAATTTTTTCTTTCTTTCTTTTTTTTTTTTTTTGAGGTGGAGTCTCACTTTGTTACCCAGGCTGGAGTCCAGTGGCATGGTCTCGGCTCACTGCAACCTCCGCCCCCCGGGTTCAAGCGATTCTCCTGCCTCAGCCTCCTCAGTAGCTGAGACTACAGGCACGTGCCACTGTGCCCGGCTAATTTTTTTTTTTTTTTTTTAGTAGAGACGGGGTTTCACCGTGTTAGCCAGGATGATCTCGATCCCCTGACCTTGTGATCTGACTGCCTCAGCCTCCCAAGGTGCTGGGATTACAGGCGTGAGCCACATTGCCCGGCCTGACACTGTACGTTTTTACAAGAAGGAGTTGGGTGTGTCAGAGGAGACACAGAAGATGATTAAAAATGGATGCCACAGCAACACAAAATCGTAAGAATTTACAATAGGATTTTATATGAACATCAATTTTCGTTAGATAGGCAGCTTTCAGTTTAGTCTCCATTTTTCAACTGTACCACTGAAGTCAGGAGGAACAAATAAATAAACAGGGCCGATGAAGCGTTTGAAGCTTCTCAGGCCCGGGCCCAATACTCACACGTGTAAAAGGCAGGTACAGCTGTAAAGTGAGGCACCTGGATCTCCATAAATCAGGGATTCCATTCCTAAACTGAATCCCAGGTATCCCAAAGCGGAGGCAAAAGCCCAAGAGTTGGAAATGCCACGAGCTGGGCTCTGTAATGCTCCGAAAGTCTGTAATGCCTCGCTGCAAGGACGTTCCCCTGAGGCTGGTGACAACCAGCCCTCTCTGTGATTAGCTCATCCCCTATAGGTTTTCTTTTCCTGATGGGAGGTGTTTCCACAGCCTCCAAATGACCAAATGGCACTGTAATCCCAGCACTTTGGCAGGCCAAGGCAGGCGGATCACGAGGTCAGGAGATCCAGACCATCCTGGCTAACACGGTGAAACCCCGTCTCTACTAAAAATACAAAAAATTAGCCGGGCGTGGTGGCGGGCGCCTGTAGTCCCAGCTACTCGGGAGGCTGAGGCAGGAGAATGGCGTGAACCCAGGAGGCGGAGCTTGCAGTGAGCCAAGATCGGGCCACTGCACTCCAGCCTGGGCGACAGAGCGACTCCGTCTCAAAAAAAAAAGCAAAAAAAAAAAAGCCGTAGTCCCGGATCTGAGATTCCTCTCTGACCAACCTAGCTAATGACTTTTCCCATACCAAATTGCCATTTATGATTAGTTTCTGTTTGACTCAGTCAGAAATCCGAGGCTTTTCTTATTTAGATAATAAGAAAAAAAAAGTCGAGGCTTAAAAGGGAAAATATTAATGATTTAAAAGAACTGAATGGAAGTTCATAGGTGGTACGAAGGAGGAGCAGAAGCAAATGGAAGAATAAGTCTTGGCAGAACCAGTTTGGGAAGATCAGAAGCTTCCCCAAAAGACCAACGCAATATAGTTTTTTGAGCAAAAACATGTCAATAAAGGAAACAAAGAAACCACACATATATACACACACACGTGTGTGCGTGTATATATATACTTCAGGCTGTGAGTGTGTGTGTGTATAAAAGATTTCATATAAATATATATATTGGCTTTTAATAATATCAGCTTTTAATTAAGCTGACTTCTGATCATAGTGCCCTTAAAACAACAACAATAACAAAAACACAAAACTTTGCATCTATTACTATTCTTATGCAGCCTAAACAAACAGTCGATATTCCTAGCTTTTGAACTTTCTTTTTGTTAAGCCAAAGGTATCTACCAAGTGACTCAGAAACAAAATTAAGTTTTTTTTGACTTAACCAAGAACACATGAGATGTCTCCAAAGAGGTACAAAGAAGTAGTCTTCACAGGATCCAGAGGCATCCCCAAAAACATCTAAAGAAAACAAAACAAAACAAACAAACAAAAAAAAACACGAAGACTTAGAGATGAACAGGAAAACAACCACTGTCCATTGGAGGCAAAGGATCAATAACACATGAATACCCCAAAAAATCAAGAGGCAAACAATATAAATTCAAAAGAAATAATTTGAACCAATTCTTATCAGTGTTTCATTTTTATCCTGAGTTAAAGGATTTTCATCTTCAGGGGACTAGTTCCCAGACCAGGAATCAAACCCAGGCTGCAGCAGTGAAAGTGTAGAATCTTAGCTACTGGAGTACAAGCTGGAGTGCCCTTCATTGCAGATATGCAGGGGATCCAGAGCTAGTAGTTTGAGCACGCAAAGGATTTTAACTTGTTTTAGATCTGATTTCTGCTTTTAAAGAAAATCTTGCCAAGGGAGTTTTTAGGGTTATATTTCTCCTGTATATTTTTATAGGTACCAATAAGATAACTGTTTAAGATGAGAGCTCTCTACAATTTTTTTTTAATATAGTCAATTTATGTATTCCATGAGTGATTCAAGCCAATAAGTCTTTCACAGAAAGTCACAGAGGTAACTTTCAAGGTTTAGAATACCATGGACAAGTCCTGATCTATAAAAATGAATATGGATTTTCTAATTATATAACCAGATCCTCATTTAAAACCCATATTCTCTTGAAATCCATCATCTACAGTTGGTTTGCCAAGGTTGATTTAAATAACCAATGAAACCATTATAAATATAAAAAAAAATTTCTAAGTCAATTCTATTAGGTGAACCCAATGTTTTATTTATATACATCTGGAAAACATTATTACTGCCTAATAACCCTCCCCTAATTTTCCACCCAATAAATATCCTTCTGTTCACCGTTCAAATGCTTAATCAAAATATAAGATTAATAAACAGTATTTTACAATCAAAGAAGGACTGAAACTCTTTTGGGGTGTATGAAAATCAAAGCAAGCTTGAATCAAATATTAAATAACATCAGAAAACAAAACAAACTGCTTACAAATTTTATAATTGTGGATGTGGATGTGTGTGTGCACATGTGTGCGTGTGTGTGTGTCATGTATCTGAATTTACACTAGCTCTTAATTTATAATGAAAATAAAATTATCCTCATTATTTTTTTTCCTTCATTGAAGAGGCATTCCCTGCACACACACAAAACTTATACCTTTTCAATTTTTGACTTTCAATTTCTTAGACAAAAATGTCTGCCATTTCCCCCAGAGCAATATGTACTTGCAATTATTAATTCACATAAATTCACTCCATCCCTTAAAATTGATTTTGTGAAATTAAATCATATACTTTTATATTTAGTTAAATTTTGAAAAAGGTAATGTATTAAACTGTATTATTTGAATTATTTAATGATTTGCTGCTAACGTGATTTGGCCACAATATGGTAACCTCATCTGAAAAATATATATTTTTTGATTTTCAACATGCATCCCTATACTTGACATCCACAGTCTTCCAAAATGAATATCACCATCATCTGAATCGGATCTCTTCTGCAGTATAGGTATTATGCATTAAGAAGCCAGGAGCCCAAGAGTTCAATTACTATTCTTATTTTGCAACCTCTCAGACTTAAACTCAATGTACGATGTACGTATCTTCCAGGCACTGTTGCATCAAGCAAACATCAGTTGTCACTGTTGGGGCCATTAACTAGACAAGTCCAAAACAAAACTCAGAACAGAGAGGACATGTCATGCATTCTACAAATTATGTGTTCTGAGAACCTATTAAAGCTGACAGTGAAGGGGGCCTGCTATTGGTGAGCACCTGATTATACCTTGTACTTTATTCCCTGTTGACTTTGGTTATGCCATACCTTTCCATTTTCTGGAGAAATAAATTAAAAGTCAGAAGTAATTTGCCTGACAGAGGGTGCAGGTGGAATTTTGTTCAGAACAGCCTTTGCACACTGTGAAATCCAATTTAACCCCTTGATGGGGGACAGCTTATTTTCCTTTGTTGACAGCTTTGCGGCAGCTAAAATAGGGACCTGATTAAATAAAGACAGTGAGAGATTGAGGTCTTGTTCTAACAGCAGGGGGATCAAGGCCTCTAATCTTATCTCCCACAGCACTGAGAAGAACTGAGGATGTAGGCAGGAGAGATTAGTCCAGGTATTTTGTGCGATAGGAGGGGAAAATACTAAGGAGGGAAAATATAGGTAAAAAGGGATATGAACAACAATTTTAAAAATAATAAATATATATTAGGAGTTGAAAATAAAAAAGTCTAGACTGCAGTAAAAGAAAAAAAAGAAAAAGAGCCCTAAGTTAACTGTTTGAAAAGGTGAGCTTTGTGTAATTTTATCCTCTGATGATTGTTTCTTTAAAAATGAGTGCCTTTTAAAAGTAAAATATTGTAAATTTGAAATGTGTCTAAGACAATACAATATCATTTGGTTCTATTTGTGTGTTGCATTGCCTAATAAAATTATTATTTACACTCATATTCACCACATTTAAATGAAACCTAACAAATATACAATGTCTGTTTCATTAATTCAGAATTAATTAATTAATTAATTAATTAATTAATTTTTTGATGGAGTCTTGCTCTGTCGCCCAGGCTGGAGTGCAGTGGCGCCATCTCGCCTCACTGCAACCTCCGCCTCCTAGGTTCAAGCAGTTCCCCTGCCTCAGCCTCCCTAGTAGCTGGGATTACAGGCATGTACCACAACGCCCAGATAATTTTTTTGTATTTTTTTTTTTAGTAGAGATGGGGTTTCCACATTGGCCAGGCTGATCTTGAACTCCTGAACTTGTGATCCGCCCACCTCAGCCTCCCAAAGTGCTGGGATTGCAGGCATGAGCCACCACGCCTGGCCCAATTCAGAATAATTTATTATGGATCCACCAAGTCCTATAAATAGTATACATCTGAGATTAACATTAATCTTTTATAAAATTACTTTGTCAATGTTATCCAGAATGTGGAACATAAATTGTATCACTTGCTAATTGTTATCATACATTTTGAAATTTCAGTAGGTCTAAGTAAGTGCTTTTACTGAGGGTTCAATCTAGGGTAGAAGACCCTAACAATTTTGTTTTTCTCAAAGAATACTCAAAATACCCAAAATCATATTTTTCCTTTAGGTATATATATGATTGCTTTCTACCTGGCCTTAGCTGGGGCTGTGCCATTTGCTTCCATGTGCTTTTTGCAGTATATCCCCTGTGAGGCACTTCCCTATACCATATCTAGTGCTGTCTGTTAATTGATGGAGTTGGAGGGTGAGTCAGGTCAGAAGTTTTACTTCAGTGTCTTCATATCTACAGAATGTGAACAAGTATTATGTAGATATAGGTATAGATTCAGATACATGACACACACACACATGCACACATGTGCACACACCTCCACATCCACAAATGGTTCACTGGTCAATAGATTTGAGAAAAACTTTGTTAAGTATGTGTACACACTTTGATTTTAAAGGATCTAAGAAGTCCTGTGGGAATGTGAGTGGCAACTCTTTAAGAAACTGAGTGGATTAGGTAGCATTTCCTTAACTAATTTTACCATGGAATCCCTTTCAAAGAATACCTCTCAGCTCTGGTGTGGGAGGTCACTCACTTCATACCCAGAGGTCCTTCCACTTTGAAGATATACAGGTCCTAAAGTGGTCTTCTCTTAGTATATAGCCTAGGGTTGTTCCCCTAACCTGTACTTATAAATTCAGGGACACACAGAAATATGCATAAAATTGTTACTCAGGTGATGGATCTTCCTTCCTTCCTTCCTTCCTTCATTCCTTCCTCCCGCCCTCCCCCCTCAACTTTCTTTCTTTTTTTGACAGTCTCGCTGCGTTGCCCAGGATGGAGTGCAGTGGTGCAATGTCAGCTCACTGTAACCTCTGCCTCCTGGGTTCAAGCCTTTCTCCAGCCTCCTGAGTACCAGAGACTACAGGCATGCACCACCACGCCCAGTTAATTTTTTTGTATTTTCAGTAGAGACGAGGTTTCACGATGTTGGTCAGGCTTGTCTCGAACTCCTGACCTCAAATGATCTGCCTGCCTCAGCCTCCCAAAGTTCTGGGATTACAGGCATGAGCCACTGCGCCCAGCCTGGTGATGAATATTTCTTGACACATTTTCACATATTTTCATCTAATATACTTTCTACTTTCCGAGTCTCTGGGGCAAATCTTCTTTTCTCACATAAGCTTTCAAGTGACTCTACTTTAGCTCTTATTTTTTTAGCTTTGCTTTTCAACTATTAATTTTTTCAGAACAAATGACATGATTTTATGGGAAATTTACCTTTCTGAAGATTCTCTTGTGGGCATTTAGGAGTACATGTACATTTCTATATTCAGTTGTTTCGTTCAGGGATTTTGCAAAATGGTGTATTACATACTACATGCAATTTTACCCCCATGTTATTGAGCTATTGAGTACAGCAAGAGTGAAATAAATGTGAGGGTGTCACACATATATAGCTTTCATAACTTCACCAAAATAGGTGAGCTAAGGTGCCAGAGTGTCAAGGGGCCTGAGATGTTGTAAAATGGAGTGAGTAGGAATTTTGTTTTTTAATGTTGAAAGATTGTGACACTTCTCCAAGCCTCAGAATTCCCATCCCATATGGATGTTATAAAAATTAAATAAGATGCCTTACCTAAAGTCTACATATTATAGGGCCTCTATATTCATTCACTATCTCATTTTTCCACTGTTCAGGCCAGTCTTGTTAAAGTCAAATTTTTTTGTTTATACCAAAGTGTTACTGGGATGAGAATTTAACCTCCAAAGACACTTAAAATTTCTGTGGCTCCCTCGAATCAAATACAGAAGCTGTATAATCATATTTAATATCTTTCCCTTCAGACAGGGAGGTAGATACTGAGAATCAACTAGCTTAAATTACATTTCATCCCTCTTCAAGCAAGCAATGGTGGGAAAGTTTAAAACTACATTTCCCATATTCCCAGACAGAGGGGGCAACTCTGTTAGTTTAGGTTCTGCCAATCAAATAAGCCTGAATTAAATTTGATCTGGAACAAGTCAGGTAAAGAGGCAGGGAAGGAGACATTAATTCTTTTCTGTTATGTATTATGGTCCAGGAGACATATGTTTATGGAGCTGGTAGCCATGTCAGGGATTCATTCAGCAGATAACTTTCTCATTCTGCAGCTTTCTCATTCAGAGACAGCAGCTCCTTCAGTAAACTCCTTCTACATTGTTGCTTGTGAACTCATTACTAGAAGCTCAGCTAGGAACCTATGTCTTCAGGCTTTCCAACAATTCTTAAGCCAGCTTTTTTGTTTTGTTGTGCTTTTATTTTCATTTTATTTTATTTTTGAGATGTAGTCTTGCTCTGTCGCTAGGGTGGAGTGCAGTGGCGTGATCTCGGCTCACTGCAACCTCTGCCTCCCAAGTTCAAGCGATCCTCCTGCCTCAGCCTCCTGAGTAGCTGGGGCTACAGGCGTGCGCCACCACATCCAGCTAATTTTTGTATTTTTAGTAGAGACGGGGTTTCACCATGTTGGCCAGGATGGTCTTGATCCCTTGACCTCATGATCCACCCACCTCGGCCTCCCAAAGTGCTGGGATTACAAGCATGGGCCACCATGCCTGGCCTTTATTTTTATTTTTTATTTATTTATTTTTTTGAGATGGAGTTTCAGTCTTGTTGCCCAGGCTGGAGCGCAACGGTGCGATCTCGGCTCACTACAACATTTGCCTCCTGGGTTCAAGCAATTCTCCTGCCTCAGTCTCCTAAGTAGCTGGGATTACAGGTGCCCACCACCATGCCTGGCTAATTTTTTGTATTTTTAGTGGAGATGGTTTTGCCGTGTTGGCCAGGCTGGTCTTGACTTCCTGACCTCAGGTGATCCACCCTCCTTGGCCTCCCAAAGTGTTGGGATTACAGGCGTGAGCCACCATGCCCAGCCTGTTGTGTTTTTAAAATGTGATAAGTCCCCTTATGATTAATAGTGCATATTGTGTCCACTGTTCTCTGACTGATACAGAAGATAGTAAGACTACTGTAATTCAGATTGTTGTTGTTCAAATGCTCAGTGAAGATGGAAGATGAAAGTATTTTCAGGGAAGAAACATACCACAATTCTGACAGTCTAGTCTTGTATAAAATGTGGGAATGACTTTGCTATGTTAATTTTCTCTTCTCAAGATCCTTAGCTTAATCACATCTGCAAAGACCCTTTTTTTTCAAATAAGATAACATTTACCGGTTCCAGGAATTAAGATGTGTATTTCTTGGGGGAGGGGGTATTTTCTAGCCTTTTATAAAAGGGATTGAATTTAAGGAGATCATTGTTTTTCAGATTGCTTTCCTCAGAGAGCTTCTAAGGGTTTCTTAGGGAGATACTAGAAACAAGTGTGAATCTGACCTCAATTATCATTGCTTCAAAATCCTATTGAACCTTCTCCTCTTTTCATTTAATAATTTGTTTGTACAAAGTTTATCATTGTAGAAAGACCTTTCAAGACTCAGAGAGAGCACCTAAATTGCTGTAATTCATGATCATCAACGTGAATTCTGAAACACAGTTTTCTGATTCCCAAGCCTGCAAGTACTTTTTACCAAATGAAAAGTTGATATAGAATACGCACGAGGATGTATTAAGCTGAGCCGATTAAGAGATACTCTTTTACTGAAAATAAAGTCTCTCTCTAGGGAAGAAACTCACTGATTAAATGGTTATGAAACAAAGATCCATTTGTGGTGATTAATCACAAGGTCACAAAAACGTGAGTTCAAAGTCCAATTCAAATTCCATATTGTAAACTTCACTCCAAGCAATAATTTCTGTCATCAGTAAATGATTTTATTATGTTGCCATTTCTTTTTCTGCTCAAAGTTGTGTTATTTATGTTTGTTCTTTGAGCCTTCTTGAAATTATTTGCTTTCTTGAAATTATTTGCTTTTCACCAAGGGGAGTGATGATAAGGACTACTCTTGTGGTCAGAATGTTTTAAAAACAGGGAAACATTTGCTTCGTGGTTTTGATAACCACATTTGCTACCTGTGCCTCGGGTCATTCTGACATATGCAGGAAGAAAGCAGTGTTTAACAAGAGATGACTAGAGATGACACTATTTTACCACTCTTCCTCCTAACTCTTATGATAGGAAATGAAAAGAGGAACAACAATAGAAAGGCAGGGAACACTATTCTGGAGGAAAAAAAAAAAGTCCATGTTTCACAGTAACATCCTCTCAGCTGACATGCGTGCTTTGTAGAGTTTCTGCCACATGAGTTTCTGGAAGGTTTTGACAGTATTGGTGGCCAAAGAAAAACTGCTTTCCTGCGGGAACCCTAACAAAAGGAGCTCTTCAAAATGAACCCCTGTACCACTTCTGTCCCAACCAGTCATTGAGTGCTACGTAGCTCTAAATGCCGATGGGGTAGAAAATTTTAACCTGAGATAGAAGCATTACTCAGACTTCGTGGAGAAGATTGACAGCAGATATTCACTTAGAGCAGCTCTCCTTACACTTCATTGAGTGAATTGCAGAGAAGCACAGGACAGCGAGGGAGATGTGGCTAGTGCTTGCAGATGTACCAGCAATTTATGATCATAGCCTCTTGAGTGCAATGGTAGGTGTTAATAGGAAAGTAATATTAATATTTATTCATTATACTATGATATTATTAGGATTTTCTCATTGACTCTTTACAATACTATCAGGAAGTAGATATCATTATTCTCTTTTGCAGCAAGAAATTGAGAAACAAGGAAGGTGCGTAATGCAAGTAATGCTTAAAAAACTCAATCCAATTCTGACTGATTCCTATTCTATAAGTCAAAAAACATAAGAAAATAGTATTTCAAGTCTCATAAGATATCATAATAATTTTCCAATCTGTCTCTTTGTTATCGTTACTGGTTTTATGCATAGTTTTGTATTGCGTTCTTAGATTTTTTTTTTTTTTTGATAGAGTCTTGATCTGTCGCCCAGGCCGGAATGCAGTGGCACGATCTTGACTCACTGCCACATCTGCCTAGCATGCTTAAGTGATTCTCTTGCCTTAGCCTCTCAAGTAGCTGAGACTACAGACCTGTGCCACCACGCCTGGCTAATTTTTGTATTTTTAGTAGAGACAGGGTTTTACCATGTTGGACAGGTTGGTCTTGAACTCCTGACCTCAAGAGATCCGACTGCCTCGGCCTCCCAAAGTGCTGGGATTACAAGAGTGAGCCACTTCAGCCAGTGAATATAAAAGAATTTCTATGTAAACTAAAATGCAACTGCATTGTGAAGTCTCCCACTCCAGATTGCCAAAAATGTGTTTTGCTTTATGTTTGCCTTCATCAGAAAATAAAATAATACAGACACCTCATTCTTTATAAAGCCAACTTGCTTTGAGTAACGGCTTTAAAAATAGAAAACAAATTGATATTCTTCATTTTTCTAGTAAATCTTAGTGTTTGCTGCTACAATATTTAGTGGGAAATTGTGTTCTTTTCCCCATCATATTCTGTATTGATGCTAACGAGACAAGATAGGAATGACAAACCACCTTGAGTACCTCTCCAAGCAATATATATCTTGAAGATTATGGACTAAGCTATATACAAAATCAATCTATTTTTTTTCAGTATGACTCTGTGGATCTGTCTTTTCTTGCAAAGATATTAATTGGGCCAAAGGGGCTTTCAGGAAGTGGTTTAGTGGGACTAAACATCTATCAACAAATATTTATCAAGTGCCTACTTTGTAAAGTATTGCCTTGTGAACATGTTGGAAAATTCTTGCTGTACTGCTGCGTTATTTGTATTTTACAGAAAAAGATGGTGAGAGGAGTTGAAACTGAGAAATTCACTTTTTGTGTTCTGTTCACAACCTTTCCCACTGTGTCAGTATTAATAACTTCAGGACTATGGCCCTATACCTTGGTGGAAAGAAAAAAGAGAAGTAATTAATTTACAGGGAAGGGACATGAGCAGGAACGTAGAAAACTGAGGGAGAATAAAGTAATCTGAAAATGAAGGTGTAGAAGACATTTGCTGTTTGCCTTTTACTAACCCTTCCCTTCCTATTGAGACCTACATTTTACTATGTAGATCTCATTTACTACATTTTACTATGCTCATCTCATGTTAGTTGGAGTTACGTTTCAGGCCTGTAGCATATGACCCCAAGCCAGGTATATCAGAGACCCAAATGCTGCTGGCAATGGAAATTGGTTCAGTGATCAGTATACATGTAATGTAAGTCAATTAAATCAGAGTGAAACTCATTGGTTTTGGAAGGACTAATAGAAAGAACATCTCCTTTCTCAAAGGTACTTCTATCTAGGAGGATTTAAAGATAATGCTGCTTTAGTCATCTTGCCATCATTTTCAGCCTGAGAATAAAATTAATACAAGGTAAAGAGGACAGTAAATCAAATACCAATAGATTAGTTCCTAATGCCATCAGCCAAGGCACTGAATCCAGCACTTACCCTGAAATTTTTAACCCCCGGGCCCGCTGGCCATTGGCCAGTATATTTTTTGTTTTGTTTTTCGATTAATGTAGTTTAGTTGATTTTCTGTCACTTATAACTAACAGATTAATAATTCAGAGAGGAAGAACAATAATTAGAGTACAAATACAGTAAGAAGTTAGAACCCAGATCAGTCCCAGGCAATGATCTGAAGCACAGTTTCAGAGTTGCATTATAAAAGTCGAGTGCAAGTGGAGGTCAGAGAAGGGAGGTTCCTCCAGAAAACATCCTAGGGATAAAAATCCCAGTCCTAAGATATCAAATTGTAAGGAACAGGAAAGAAATAGACCCTCAGGTACTCTACTAGGATCTTAGGCAAAAGCTTAGGTGGGACATGCAAGTAAACTGACTCCTGTGTAGGAAGTTAGAAGCAGTAGGTGTGTAACCACCCAATGGGTTCACCTTGCCCGCTGCCCAGACAGAGCCAATTTATCAAGACAGGGGAATTGCAATAGAGAAAGAGCTATTCATACAGAGCTGGCTGTGCGGGAGACAGGAATTTTATTATTACTTAGATCAGTCTCCCAGAGCATTCAGGGATCAGAGTTTTTAAAGACAATTTGGTGGGTGGGGAGGGGCAGTGAGTCAAGGAGTGCTAACTGGTTGGGTCAGAGATGAAATCACAGGGCATCACTGTCTTGTGCTGAGTCAGTTTCTGGGAGGGGGGTAGGTGTCACAAGAACAGATGAGCCAGCTGATGGATCTGGGTGGTGCCAGTTGATCCATCAAGTATAGGGTCTGCCAAACATCTCAAGCACTGATCTTAGGAGCAGTTTAGAGAGGGTCAGAATCTTTTAGCCTCCAGCTGCGTGACTCCTAAACCATAATTTCTACTTGTTGGCTGATGGTAGTAGTCTAGTCCCCAGGCAAGAAGGAGGTTTGTTTGTAGGAAAGGGCTGTTATCGTCTTTGTTTTAAACTATAACTTATAAACTAAGTTCCTCCCAAAGTTAGTTCAGTCTATGCCCAGGAATGAGCGAGGACAGCTTGGAGGTTAGAAGCAAGATGGAGTTGGTGAAGTTAGTTCTCTTTCAGTGTCTTAGTCATAATTTTGCAAAAGTGGTTTCAAGTATTCACAAATTATTGTCACAAATATTTTTAATTCTGTTGACACTGTAAAATTGTCTCTGAATTATTTCCAGAAGAGAGAAGTTGCTGATTTCAGAGATAAGAAGAGCTTTTTTTATTTTATTTTTTTGAGAAAGGGTCTTGCTCTGTCACCCAGGCTGGAATACAGTGGCACAATTTTGGCTCACTGCAACCTACATTTCCCAGGCTCAGGTGATCCTCCTGCCTCGGCCTCCTGACTAGCTGAGACTACAGGCACACGCCACCATACCTGGCTAATTTTTGTAATTTTAGTAGAGACAGGGTCTTACTATGTAGGCCAGGTTGGCCTCAAACTCCTGACCTCAAGTGATCGGCCTGCCTCAACCTCCAAAAGTGCTGGGATTACAGGTGTGAGCCACCACCCCCAGCCTCAGAAATAAGAAATACTTTGATACTCCCTTTGGAATAGAAGGTAAGTCCAAGAAGGATTTTCAAAAACACAGGTAACTGGGCCAGGCACAATGGCTCACACTTGTAATGTCAGCACGCTGGGAGGCTGAGGCAGGCAGATCACTTGAGGTCAGGAGTTCGAGACCAGCCTGGCCAATATGGTGAAACTCCGTCCTATGCAAAACCCACAAAAATTTGCCAGGCATGGTGGTGAACGTGTGATCCCAGCTACTTGGGCAGCTGAGGCATGAGAATTGCTTGAACCTGGGAGGTGGAGGTTGCAGTGAGCTAAAGTCGTGCCGCTGCACTCCAGCCCAGGTGACAGAGCAGGAGACCCTGTCTTAAAAGAAAGACAGAAAGAAAACAAAACAAAACAAAACAAAAAACCACAGGTAATGAAGGGATGATGAAACTCCATGCATTTAAAAAAAAAAAAAAAAAAACAGAGGATATGTGTGCTTTTATGCCTATACAGTTGAAAGTGAGGAAAGTAGAAGTAAGAAGAATGAGGAGTAAGACAGGTTCTTTGAGGTTATTTCTATATGTGAAATTGGACAGTAGAAATTTGCTTATGGGATAACTTAAATTCTCAATTCTTCACGTTCAACTCAAACTTCTTGGTTGTGTTTTGCTAAAATTTCTCTTTCACTTTTACCCCCAAATCATCACTAAATCGGTCTGCTTTGTTAATAAATGCTTTGTGAAGATGCTATTCTTTGTTATATTTGCTCCAAAATTGTAGTTATGTTCTTCCTGTCATGAGTGTGGAGCACAGAGTCAGATATGAACAGAGATAGTCTAAAAATAATTTTTTAGAAATTTCTGGCCGGGCATGGTGGCTCACACCTGTAATCCCAGCACTTTGAGAGGCCAACGTGGGCAGATGACCTGAGGTCAGGAGTTTGAGACCACCCTGGCCAACATAGTGAAACCTCGTCTCTACAAAAAAGTCAGCTGGGTGTGGTGGCAAACACCTATAGTCTCAGCTACTCGAGAGGCTGAGGAACGAGAATTGCTTGAACCTGGGAGGCAGAGGTTGCAGTGAGCTGAGATAGCACCACAGCCCTCCAACCTGGGTGACAGAGCGAGACTCTGTCTCAAAAAAAAAAAAAAATTGTGTGAAATTAAAGTTTAAGGTAGGGTGATAATTAATCTCAGTTCCCCTGGAACAATTCTAGTTTGCCTATTTTGTCCTAGAAAATTATTAACAATTCCTTTTTTGTTAAATTAAATATAAGCAGGAGGTCACTAGTCTGAGGCTTATTCTGTACTTTGAGTTCCTATATAACAAATTACAACCTAACTTAGGATGTCAACAAACTAAAACCAAACTCAGGAGTATTATTTTTAATGAATCTCCAAGTTTTAGCCAATCACAAATAACTGAGCTTCAGCCAATCACAGGTAACCAACTGCTCACACCATGCACAAACAAGGCAGACACCTAGTTGTGGCCAATCATCTACTTTGCTTTTGTTCAGCCTATAAAAGCTTACTACTCACACTGCTGGGCTGGGCTCTTTGAACCTCTTTTGGTTCTGAATACTGCCTAATTCATGAATCATTCTTTTCTCAAATAAACTGTTAAATTTAATTTGCCTAAGGTTTTTCTTTTAATACTTTTCACTTTCATATTTGTTGCAATTTGTAAAATAAAGTATGTGGACATCCAAATTCAAGCCCATCTTTTGTGGATTTCAAAAGTCTAAGGAAAGATCTCTTGAAAATTTCACATACAAATAATTTAGAATGCTTGTTCCATAATCATTTCTTGATAATAATAATGGCATGTAATATTTTATCACTCGCATTCTCTAATGTTCAAACTCTTCATTTACAGAATGGGAAACCTATAATAATTGAGCTACCTACTCAATTATTTACTGATGTGTTCACTCAGTCACTCACTTAAACACACTCTCATTCTCTTTTTACCAATTCATACAATTATCAAGAGGTTGCTCCATACTTGGAGTAATGCTAGAATCTGAGGATAAAAAGGTTAATCAGAAATCATTTTTGCCTTCAAGCGACTCCCAGTATAAGGGCAAGGGACATGAGTGGAGAAATTAATTGAAATGTGCAGTATACCAAATTTGCAGAACAGATGATAATATAAATCACAGCATTGATTCCAAGATAAATTAAATATGTTTTGACAAAAGTCAATTTCAGTATCATGAGCATGAACATGCATGTCATGTATAATTTCTTTCTTTTTTAAAAAATAATTTAACCACAGTTCTCAGTGAGTCTCTTCTTTCTAGTAAAGGGAGTACTTGCAGGGCTCAAAAACTTATTTCAAAGAAATTATAGGTGTAATTGTCTTTTGATTTCTGAACTCTCAAAAAAGAATATCACAGGATTATGTCAAAGACGGCATTGTTTGTGATTCTCATGTGCATCAACACTCCCAGAAGTAGATTTTATGCCGCTACTAAAGACAGTTTGTAACAAAAATAATAGATGTTTCACCTCTGATTTCTTTAGATTAATCATTTATACAGAGCATACACACACACACACACACGCACACACACACACACACACACCATTTGCAAAATTAACCAAGGGAATTCAGGATTGAGATCATGGGGTCATAGCACATCTGCTTTAATCAGTCCTTGGCCCAGAGAAATTAGAAAAAACACATTTATATACACATTTCTTATACATAAAAAATTCTTTAAATAATTTATAAAATGGATAATGCAGAACTTTATTCAATACACATTTATGTGAATAAATGAAGGCTGAAATCTTAAATGTTGACTTAAGTAGCTTTACAGCTTTGTGATAATGCAAATTTGGTCAAACCTCTATGAGGTTACATTTCTTAATCTTTTAAGCGGTCCTATGATTATATTGCCTGAAAGATCTGTGTGTGTGTGTGTGTGTGTGTGTGTATACTGAACTTGATTCCTGGGATAAAAGAAGATCCTCAATAACTGGGAGCTATTGTATGGGGTTAGCATTTTGATTTTTTTTTTAATTGAGTAGAGATTGTAAGATAATATGCCATGGATACAGGTCAAAGTCTAAACCTTCTTTTGGTCCTAGTACTATATTGATGTAGGATTTTTCTTCTGGGTCACTTTGCAAGCCAGGGAACCCTGGCCAGCAATGCCCCACCTGGATATCACTTGGCCTTGCTGGCATGCCCCAGCTTGCCTGTGTCATAGCTTGTACCTGTGTTCAGTGGTGCCCGATCTCTTATATCATGCCCAAGAAGAATAAGGATATGCTAGACATTGAAGGGTGATTAGGGCAGAGGAGAATTTTATTGAGTGACTGAACAGCTCTCAGCAGAGAGGAGACACAGGGAGTGGTCTGGTCCCCAACCCCTGCAGTTGGGTGGTTCTCTCTGTCTCATCAACTGAGTCTGGGGTCTTCATAAGCACAGGATGGGGAGTGCATGCTGATTGGTTTGTGAGTGTGCAAAAAAGGTAAAAACGAAGCCATCACTCAAAGATGAGCATGACACTGCAAAAAAGCAATTAGGAAAGGGTAGGTATATGTAAAATAGGAAGGGTGGGGATCAATCAAGGGAAAGTACATCAAACAGGAAGACAAGTTCTCAATCTGGTCTGAGGATTTAACTTGTAGCTTGGCTTTCAGACTTTAAACTGTCTTTGGCTTGGAGGTGGAGATTCACCGGGCACCCATCCCTATCTGTCTAGGCATTTGGCTGCCCCCTATCACTATCAATATCAAATTTGGTTTACCAAAAAGACCAATAAAGATTAATGGCATTGCCTAATGCCTTTAACTTTCTGTTAAGAGGGCTAGGTAAGAAAACATTATAGATGTGATACTTAGAAATTCAGTGTTTTAACAGGTTCTTCATTTGTTTTCTGGCCTTGTCTCCTGTTTCCATACCCTTTACCTGTCCCATTTCCTCTTGCATTCTCTTCACAAACTACTTTATACCCTTTCCCCCTGCTAATTACCTCTGCCTGAAATGGCCTTCTTGCTTTATTTTAATGAGATAAACTCAAAATTCCTATCTGTCCTGTACGAAGCTGCTAAAGTGAGCCGAGATCGCGCCACTGCACTGCAGCCTGGGTGACAGTGCAGGACTGTCTTAAAAAAAAAAAAAAAAAAAACAGAAGCTGCTAAAACACTACTGCTTCTACAAAGCCTCCTATAAACTTCTAGGAAGCCATAGTCACTGCTTTGAAACCAAACTGTATCTTTTAACTACCTCTGCAATAGCACTCAGTTTACAATAACATTCCTAGGTTTCTCTGTCTCCTACTTAATAATGAACTTTTGAAAGGTGGTGAATGCTTCTTGAAATTGATGCTAAATCCTTTTTTAATCAAATGTTCTTCAGATTTGCCATAGTGAAATTTTTAATCATTTATATTCTGAATTCAGCACAGCACATTCAAGAGCCTTGATTAGTGAAGGTGAGTACGTGAATGAATGGGTCACCATTGTAATATAAAGCATCTGTTGAAAGTGTAGTAATATTTTCATTTTATCTGCTAATTTTCACAAAACTCAAGATGCCATTAGTTGTAAAATACAACACCATGACATTATGTACAAAATAAATAAATATTTGCCAAGTGTACTTTAATACCATGCTTTTTCAACACTTGGAATAATTTTAATAAGTTCTTATAGACATTTCTTGTAGACTTTTGTAGACAAATTTCACTTTCATCATCTCTGTTTCTCTCTCTCTCTCTCTCGTATGAAATGGATTAGAATTTAGGCATTTATACAGCATCTTCAGATTCAGAGGCAGACCCTTCGAAGCTCTTTGAAAATTTATTTAGAATTGTTGGTGCTTATTTATTATTACTCAGTATCATCCTTTATGTCATCAAAAGTACTGGTCATGTGTTTTCTAACATTCTCTCCTTTAATACAACATAAATGTTACATTTTCTAAAAGAGGAGCTTCACTAGTAACTGGGATTTGCTTACAAGCTGCTGAATCCAATTTGTGTGTGTGTGTGTGTGTTTAATGAGTTGAAGTTCACATAACATCAAATTAACCATTTTAAAGTGTACCATCAGTGGCACTTAGTATACTCATAATGCTGCACCACCACCACCTCTATCTACTTCTGAAACATTTTCATCATCCAAAAGAAAACCATACTGATTAAGCAGTCTCTCTCCATTGCTCCTTTCCTCTATCCCCTGGCAAACACAATCTTCTTTCTGTCCCTATGGATTTACCTATTCTAGATATTTCACATAAAGAGTTGTATGATATATAACTTTTGGTGTCTGCCTTTTTTCACTGAGCAAAATGTTTTCAAGGTCCATCTACACCATGGTATGTATCAATTCCTCCCTTTCCCTCCCTACCTCCCTTCCTTCCTTCCAATTATCTTTTTTTCTTACAAAGTCTCACTCTGTTGCCCAGGCTAAAGTGCAGCAGTGGAATATCAGCTCACTGCAACCTTCGCCTCCTGGGTTCAAGTGATTCTTATGCCTCAGCCACCCAAGTAGCTGGGATCACAGGTGTGCACCATCATGCCTGGCTAATTTTTGTATTTTTTTTTTTTTTTGGTACAGTTGGGGTTTTGTCATGTTGGCTAAGCTGGTCTCGAACTCCTGGCCTCAAGTGATCCACCTGCCTTGGCCTCCCAAAGTGCTGGGATTATAGACGTGAAACACTGTACCTGGCCAGTACTTCATTTATTTTTATGGCTGAATAATATTCCGTGTACATACCACAATTTATCTATTCATTAGTTAATGAACATTGGGTTGTTTTTATCTTTCAGCTATTGTAAATATTGCTGCTATAAATACGTGTGTATAAGTATTTGAGTACTTGTTTGCAATTATCTTGAGTATGTAGCTAGGAATGAAACTGCTGGGTTACACGGCGATTCAATATTTAACTTTTTGAGGAACTGTGGAACTGTTTTCAACAGTGGTTATAGCATTTTAGATATCCCCAGCAACATACAAGTCTTCAAATTTCTTCACATCTTTGCTAACATTTGTCATTAGTATCTTATTTTATTTTATTTTATTTTTGAGACACAGTCTTGCTCTGTCACCCAGGCCAGAGTGCAGTGGCATGATCTCAGCTCACTGCAACCTCAGCCTCCCAGGCTCAAGCGATTCTCCTTCTTCAGCCTCCCTGTAGCTGGAATTACAGGCATGCACCACCATGCCCAGCTGATTTTTGTATTTTTAGTAGAGATAGGGTTTCGCTATGTTGGCCAGGCTGGTTTTGAACTCCTGGCCTCAAGTGATCTGCTCACCTCAGCCTCACAAAATTCTGGGATTACAGGTGTGAACCACTGTGCCTGGCCAGCATCCTATATTTTTGACAATGGAGTTTGAATTGATAACAACTTAGCTTCAACAACATGCAAATTCTCTGCTCCTGTACAGCTGTGCTCCCTCTTTATATTGTTGTTGCTACAGTTTCCATTTGTAGATACTGTGTGTTCATTGACATAGATTCATAATTATTGTTTAATGCATTTAAAAAATCACATGTGAAAGAAAAAGAGGAGTTACAAAGCAAACAACCCAATAACAATGGCTTTTATATTTTGCTATGTAACTAGCATTGTTTATTTCTTCCTATGGCTTCAAGTTAAATACAGTGCTCTTTCATTTTAGCCTGACTCCCTTTAACATTTCTTATAGGATAGACATACCAGCAAAGGAATGCTCCCAATTTTCTTTTTCTGGGAGTGTCTTTATTTTGACTTCACTTTTGAAGATTAATTTTGCCAGTTAGAGAATTCTTGATTGACTGTGTTTTTTTTAGTTTCAGCTCTTTATGTCTTCCAGTTGGGCACAGTGATTTATGCCTGTAATCCTAGCACTTTGGGGAGCTGAGGTGGGAGGATAGTCTGAGCCCAGGAGTTCAAAGCTGCAGTGAGCTATGATCATGCCACTGCACTCCAGCCTGGGCAACAGAGTGAGACCCTGTCTCAAATAAATAAATAAATAAATAGTCTTCCCACTGCCTTCTGGCTTCCAAGGTTTCTCATGAGAAATTGGCTGTTAATTTTATTGAGGATGCTGTTTATGTGAGGAATTTTCTCTTTTATTGTTTTCAAGTTATTTCCCTTTGTCCTTGGTTCTGAAAAGTTTGATTATAATGTTTCTCTGTGTGCATCTCTGAGTTTATCCTACTTGGAGTTTGCTAAGCTTCTCAGATGTGTAGGAATATGGGAAGTTTTCAGCCATTACATCTTCAAATATTCTTTCTACCTGCTTCTCTCTCTTTTCTACTTTTGAGATTCCCCTGGTGCGTATACTGATAAACTTGATGGTGTCCCACAGATCTCTTATCTTCTATTCACTCTTCTTCATTTTTTTATTCCTACTCTTCATACTGGATAATTTTAATTGTTCTGCCTTCAAGTTTGCTGATTATTTTTTCTGCTTGCTCAAGTCTGCTGTTGAAATGCTTTAGTAAATTTTTCATTTAGGCTATTGACTTGTTTCTAGAATTTTTATTTTGTTCTTTTTTGTAATTTTTGTCTCTTTATTGATATTCTCCACTTCATATATTATTCTCCCGGTTTCCTTTAGTTATTTTCTTAGGTTTCCATTATCTCCTTTTTTTTTTTTTTTTTTTGAGACAGAGTTTCACTCTTGTTGCCCAGGCTGGAGTGTGCAATGGCACAGTCTTGGCTCACTGCAACCTCCGCCTCCCAGGTTCAAGTGATTCTCCTGCCTCAGTCTCCTGAGTAGCTGGGATTACAGATGCCCACCACCCCACCAGGGTAAAACCCCAGACAGGGTTTTACCATGTTGGCCAGGCTGGTCTTGACCTCCCGACCTCAGGTGATTCACCTGCCTCTCCCTCCCAAAGTGCTGGGATAACAGGTGTGAGCCAGCAGGCCTGGCCTCCACTAGCTCTTTAAGCATACATAAGTCTTTGTCTAGTCTTTGATTTAGTCTTTGTCTAGTAAGTCCAATGTCTGAGCTTTCTCAGAGACAGTTTCTATTTTTTTTTTTCCTGTGAATTGGACATACTTTCCTATATTTGTATCCTCTATAATTTAGTGTTGAAAAGTAAACATTTTGAATATTATTATGTGTACATCTAGAGATTGGATTATCTCTCTACCCTCCCTAAATTTTTCTGTTATTGCTTATTGAGGTTTGTAGTCATTTGTTTAGAGACTTTTCCAAATTATTTTTTCAAAGGCTGTCTTTCTTGTCATGTGTAGTCACCAGAATCGCTGTTCTGGTATCCCAGCAGTAAGTTAGTGACAGATAGAAATTTCTTTGAGCGCCTAGAACCAAAAAGAAAATGAAAATACTATCCCTATCTTTGCAGATTATCTCTAAGCTGAGACACTTGTGAAATGCTTAGCCAGCCCACCTTGGCATTGACTTAACATTCACCTTCTGCTTGCATAGAGCTCAGAGATTGGCCAGGGGTCAAACTTAGGGTCCTCTCAGGTCTTTTCTGAGCTCATATCCAGTGATGATCTTGCATTCTGGAGTCCCTAATATACATAGTAACCCTTTAAAGCCCTTATTTCCCAAGTATTATCCTCCTCAGCCTTCTTTTTCTCGGGTTTTATAATCTGTCTGCTTCTTGCCCACATCCAATCCCTATCTGCTCCCCCTTGCCCTAGCGAGCTATATGTAGTACAGGTCTTTAAATGCTTTGATAGACACCAGCCCAGGAATCTGTTCTAGCCAGAGGAGGGCAAAATGAAAACAAGCTTCTGTGCTGGTCACTTGGACAATGATCAGAGAGGCCAAAAAGCATAGTCACAATATTAATGGGATTCATATTGTACCTTCTGGTAACTTAAAAAACCACCATGGCTACTGTCAAATTGGAGAATATTGGTGATAGGCGAGTGAGCAAAATCACTGTACCACTTTCTTACCAAAATTTAGCAGCCTCTTTTTTTCATTAAGTACTCACTTGGTTGTTGTAAGTGTTTTGTTTAGATTTTAGAGTTCCACAAAGGTTAATTCCATCAGTGTTTTCCAGCTTTATAATTGCTCCAGTGGAGTGACTTGATGCTTCCTACTCCTTTTTCTGTGATGTCAGTATCACTTTTTAAAAAAATTGCTGGTACTTAATTTTATTAGAAAGTGCCAGTGGAATGTTGTCAGATGACTTAGATTCATATTCTTTTCTCAAACGGTTTGTTATTTTTGGTTTGTTGACTGAAAAATGTAAGAGTTGCTATTATCCAGTTATACCATTATTGCTGATAAAATCTCTTCCATAGGCTGGAGATGGTGTAGTTAACGTACTAAGAAATCAGTAAGGGACAATTACTGCTGTGATTTCTCTGACTCTTTTCTCCTCCTCCACCAGCATTGTACCCTGTTCTAAACCTAGCTTCAATCCCCAGACTGTAGTTTTCCAATCCTGCTGACCTGCTATAAATCTATTGCGTATGGACATACCGCTTGTCAGCTAATCCTGTATATACAGATCCCGGATTTGGCTTGCCGCTGGGTTGGTGATTTTTCCTAGCTGCCAGTATGCTGGGCATTCATGAGAATGAAACTATAAATTCTATATGTTATCCTTTTGGAAACTAAGCAAATGTTATGGTGAATGTATGTAATTGTTATTTAACAAAGATTAAATTCTCCATTCTCCAATCTTGTTTTAAAATAACAATCATATTAAACATTGCAGAGGCATGACATCATTCCCTGATGATGTTCTACAAAGCCAGATGGAATTCCCCATGTTTCTTAGAAAAAATATATATGTCTAAGTATATGATTAACAGATATTAATAATGCCACCATCAAGAATACACTGTCTTAGGCCAGACGCAATGGCTCATGCCTGTAATCCCAGCACTTTGCGAGGCTGAGGTGGGCAGATCACTTGAGGTCAGGAGCTTGAGAACAGCCTGGCCAACATGGTGAAACCCTGTCTCTACTGAAAATACAAAAATTAGCTGGGGGTGGTAGGTGCCTGTAATCCCAGCTACTCGGGTGGCTGAGGCCAGAGAATCACTTGAACCTGGGAGGCAGAGTTTGCAGTGATCAGAGACTGTGCTACTGCACTCCAGCCTGGGCAACAGAGTGAGTGAGATTCCGTCTCAAAAAAAACAAAAAAACAAAAAAAACCCCAACATCTTGATGTCTCAAGATATATACAATTTTGTCACTAATTTTATATTAATGTGTTCTGTCTATAAAAAAAAATTTAGGCTCAAAATTCTGGAAAGTCTTTTTGTGTGTGGGGGAGGAGTTTACTCACAGCATATATTTTGCCAAACTAATTTTTAAATACATGAAGTCTTAGATTTTTTTATTATAAATTGTTCTACGTGAGTTTTTAAGGAACGTAATTCTCAGATTAGGAAAAATATACCTTTTGCCTGTGGCCAAGCCTGTACAATTGGGATTTTGATATAATCAAATGACTTAGAAAAATCTTTAGTATGTCTTCCAATTACCTGGGAAGTGAGTGATTCTGATGCACGTTGTCTAAGGATATTTTGAGATAAGTGGCATACAAAAAGAATAAGCATGATCGTAGGGAAATAATGAAATAAGTCAAAAAAGAAACATGACTTTTCATAGCCACCCATGAAGCAGACCTACTTATATCCATTTCATAAGCAAGGAAAGTTTCTCTGAGACACAAGACATTAGAGAATCTTAGGTGACATTATCAATAAATGAAGAAGTGCCAATGCAAAGCCTGGTCTTTCCAACTCAATGATTTTGCTCTTCCTTTTTGGTTTTTCTGATAAATATATATATATATATATATATATATATATATATAATTTTTTTTTTGAAACAAGGTCTGGCTCTGTCTCCCAGACTGGAGTGCAGTGGTGTGATCTCAGCTCACTGCAGCCTCAACCTCCCAGGCTCAAGTGATTCTCCCATCTCAGTCTCCCAAGTAGCTGGGATTACAGGTGCGTGCCACCATGCCTGGCTCATCTTTGCATTTTTTGTAGAGACAGGGTCTCCCCATGTTGCCTAGGCTGGTCTTGAACTCCTGAGCTTAAGCTATCTGCCTGCCTCAGACTCCCAAAGTACTGGGATTACAGGCGTGAGCCACTGTACCTGGCCATTGACATATAATTTAATTAAGTCAGTAAGGAAAAGACCCAGGTTGTCCTTCCCCCACCCCAAATTTCTGATGTAGAAATTAAGGTATATTGCTGTTCCAACAACAACTTGCTATTGGTACTTTGCTACAGGATGTGTGTACCACTGGGTGCCTAGTAATCCACTGCCTACCTGCACCTCTGGACATCTCTCTGAATTAGCACAAAGTGGCTCCCTGCCCCAGTGGAGGCCATAGCCCTTGGTGTATGTCCCCCAACTGGGGAGGAATTGCTGTTGTAACGAATGGAAAGAAGCAGATGTTCTCAATGCAGAACTAAGATAGACATCTCCAGAGTGTGGCAGAGTGACATCATCTGCCCTTTTGCAAGTACCAGTTCAGCTCCTTCAGCGGAGAATGGAAAAGCAATTTAGAATCCGTGGTCTACTTCTCTTAGGAAGAGGCAATGATTCTTCTTAGCGTGAGACCCATCAGGCTTGACTCATTAGTCAGATTTTAAAAAATACAACTGCGAGAGGTCCACTGAAGCCATTAAGGAAGTGAGCACTGACTCTCTATCATCCTTAGAGATTTCCCCAAATCACTGGATTGGGGAAAGGCTACTATTTTCCAGTAGTTAAATCAATATTACGTATCTACTCTGAGTTAAGAGTTGTGCTGGTGTGGGGAATACAATAGAGAATAAAGGAGATGATAGTGATTGTCTTCTTGGAGAATAGTGAATGAAAAGGGGGAATAATAAATCAAACAATTCAGAAATAAATAATTGTTCTGAAAGGATAATGTAAAATTATTTATCACATCCTGGATATTCTGAAGGGAAATAAGATGGTAGAATATGGAATGTACCTTTGATAGGATGGACAAGCAATTTTGGGGAAAGCAAACATTTTAATTGAGATCACAAGGATGAGAAAATCCCTTGGTGTGAATAAATGAGAAAAGAACATTCCAGGCAAAAAAACAGAAAGCACTAGCAAAGGTGCCAAGGTAGAGATGAGGGTGGCAACTCTAGGAATTGAGGAAATGCCTCTGTTTGTGAGGCTCAGGGCATGATGAAGAGAGGCCTATGATCAGGTTGGGAAGCGAGAGATTTGCTGATTTGTAGATCATGGTCAGAATGCCAATTGTGTGAATCCTTACTGCAGGATACTGTGTGGAAATAAGACATATATTTTTAATATGATTTGTACTATTTACTATAAATATGGCAAACAAGAAGAAATGAGAGTGATTTACCAATGACCAGGGCCACCAATCTCATTTCTTAACACAATAGTTTTATAACTTCTCTTTTACACATATATGCAAACCTAAATCCCTCCCGTCTAATTCTTTAGAATTACTTTGGAATTTAAAGGGGAAAGTCTTTGTACTCTTAAATGAACAACTTACACTATCTATTTGAAAAAAACCATCCTAGTCAACATTTTGAGAAGAGATTTAACAATAAGCAGAAGTAGAATATACATCTAGAAAAGAGAATATGATACACTTTGGAAAAGAAAGCAAGACATGGTATTCTTTCAGAAGAAGAAAGGAATGTAACATTGAAGATAGAAGAAGGATTAAGAATATTTTTGTTAGTTAAGATTTTGATTTTTAGTGTATGTGCGTAACTTTTGCACATATGGAGCTATATTCATTTCGTGTGGTTGTATTTATTTCTCTCATTTCTAGCCACAGCCTGTTCAGACTGTTTTAACTTCACCCAGATAATCTCATTTAATCTTTTTTTTTTCCTTCATTATTATTATTATTATTATACTTTAGACTCTATGGTACATGTGCAATGAGCAGGTATAATTATCCTCATTCTACGGATAAAATAATTGGAATTTACAAAGTTTAATAACTCCTTGAAGCTCATGCAGACGAGACCATATGCAGTAGAATAAAAAATCAAACTCAGGTTGATTTTGAATTTGTACTCTTTCATTTGTTTACTGAGATATGATTCCTGTACTATAACATTAACCTTTTAAAGTATACAATTCAATATTTTTTTTAAAAAATATTCTCAAGGTTGTACATACATCACCACTGTACTTTGACCTCCTCAACTGTTCTTATTCCTACACAAGTGAGGGAATGGTGGGTTATTTTGGTTTGTTTACTCATTTTGTTTTGTCTTTTGGAGAAAAGCTTGGTCATTTAGAGAAAATGTTAAGTAAGATGAGTGGAATAATGCAAGGCAACTTGGGCAAAGAATTCCCAGCTGGAGAAACATCTAGGTAAAAGCAAGAGGGCACCAAAGAAAGAGGCCCTTTTTTTTTGGCAACTCCAAATTGCCCTTTATGGATGGAGGATGGTGAATTTTGGAAATAAGCACATTAAGCTACACTATGTTAGCTTTACCATGAGTTTCGGTAAGATGTTTGGATTAAAAAATAAACATCAATGATAACGCCTTATATAATAATTTATAAAGATGGTAGCTTTCTCAGTCTTTTTCAGTCTCTCTCTTAATCTCTCAGTCTCAAAATATCTATTAATCTTCCTTTCTCTTTCACATACACACACTGACTTTGTACCATCTCACAAACAATATCTGTTTTGAATGGAAAAGGGCTGACATATTGATCAAATAGACCTCTCTTTAAAAAAAAAAGATATGTTTAGTTATTTATGAGAAACTGGCCAGTGTTTTAGTATACTACAGGGGCTGAGGAACCATGAAGTGGCAGAAAGGGAATGGATTATGTAATGAAGTTGTTGTGAATTTAATTCCCAATTCTGGTAAGTACCAAATGTCTGAGCTTGCACTTATCATGTACGTTGTAAGCTCTTCATCTGTAAAGTGAAATGAAATAATATAATTTCATATTATTATTTTAAAAACCAAATATTTTAGTTACAAATTATTTGTTAATAATTATTAATTTATTAATTAATAATTTATTAATAACAAATGATAATTTATTATTAACAATTACTTTATCAATAGAGATACTATTTATTATTAATAAAACAGCTTCCCAATATTTTGTATAAATTATATGAAATCACATATGTCAGGAGTCCCAAATCCATTTCTATGGGCCCTGGGATTCCATGCAAAATATATTTATATGCATTCTGGAGGCAAAAGTGTGTATAATCTTTATCAGATTTGTCAGGTATCTTAAGTTATTAGTCTTAAAATACTCAAGGCTCAAAACAAAGGCCTTCAAAAGGGGACTTTCCTATTCTTTTGAAAATATTAATAAATACAAGAAAAATAATAAATATAAGATATATATGTATATTTATTTTTATTGGAAATACTGTCAGAGTAATTTACTAATTAAGTCCCCCAATCAACACAATAGTAAGGCATTTGCTAATAGAATGGAATAGAGGCAAGTATTTAGAATTATACTGAGGAAAATTTGTTCATCAAATGTAGGCGCACGTATAGCATGGCCATTGATATCTTGGTCTCCTAAATGACACAATCTGAGTTCCACACTCAGTAATGACCCTGACAGGAGCTAGCATTTACAGACATGTTATAGCTAGTAACAATTACATCGTATTGTGTTAAGCCACGGACATTTTAAAAGTTGCTTCCTTACTTAGAAAAAGTCTAAGGAGTGCCTAAGGGAGTTTGTGAACAGGGTGATGCTTTTTAAAATCAATCCAAGATCTAGACTCTTACCTTTGGTGGCTCCATCATCCTCCAATGACTTTGGTATGTCCTCCATTTAGCTTGTGTTCCGTGGTGAGTAGTTACATTGCAAACCTACCTGCGAAGGCCTAGGGAGCTGAGAGGCTGAAAAAACAGGCTGACAAATCTGACTTCTCAGAAAGTCTGTGCCTGTAACCCTTATACAAATTAGGTCAATTCTTATTTTTTGGAGGTCCTAAAACATCCCAAAGTTTCTGAATCTGTCAGGAAGTGATTTTCTTTACTTACTACAAGGTCAGGAACCTTGTAAGGGAATCGTACAGATGAGGTTTCAGGCCAGTCTTTAAAAGGGGCTTTTTATTGGCTCTATAAAGTCAATTTTAATTCCTCAAAGTAGTCTGGTTATATTTGAAAATATGCCATTCCAGTCAAAGCCTTGGCAAAATAATCAGTGTCTCCAAAGTGTCATGTTACAAAAGAAAACATTTTTATTGAACTGATGCAAATATCTATTTTGCTATAAAATAAGAATACCCGTGAATAATTTCCAAATTGTGGAAAGTCAGGTAGAGACAAAGGTAAATGTTTCAGTTTTGCTCACAAAAGTATACTTTACCTAATTGCTATAAGCTATAAATCACTAAAAAGGGGGAAAAAGGTTTTCTTAACTCTGGAAAACAAAACCTAAGAAGAATCAGCAATGTTTCAAACAAAAAGTCATAAACATTATTTCAGTTCTTTACCAGTTTAGTTCCGTGTAATTCTTGCTCTGTCGGGTTAGCCACCTTCATGAGCATATCATATTTATTTATTTATTTATTTTTTTGAGATAGAGTTTTGCCCTCGTTGCCCAGGCTGGAGTGCAATGGAGCGATCTCGGCTCACTGCAACCTCCGCCTCCTGGGTTCAAGTGATTCTTCCAGCCTCCAAAGTAGCTAGGATTACAGGCGTCCGCCATCACCCACAGCTATTTTTTTTTTTTCATATTTTTAGTAGAGACAGGTTTTCACTGTGTTGGCCAGGCTGGTCTCGAACTCCTGACCTCAGGTGATCCACCCACCTTGGCCTCCCAAAGTGCTGGGATTACAGGCATGAGCCACCGCCCCTGGCTGCATATCAGTTTTTTGTTACAGTTCTTAAAGTTTTTACCGAGTCCAATGGTGTGTTATCCAAAGTTATCAGAAACCTGTATTCAAAATTACTTGCCAAAGTCCTTTTCATGAATTTTCTAGAAGACACAAAACTTTAGGATTTGCCAAAGGTTTTTAGAAAAAAGCATCAGAATAAAGCAATTATTGAATAAACCAAGACATAGATTTTTAGGCATCTCATACAATTTTGAAACACATATTAATACAAATATAACTCAAAGAAAGTTAAACACCGTTTCTTATTTGACAATGTTTCCCATATAATTTTAACATACCAAATAAGCCTAACACGTCTTTTCTGGCCTTTCAGGGGAACTATGTGTTATCTCAAAGTTATTTGGGGCACACAAACCTTGATTTTAGAGGTTGGAATTTGATTTTGGAAAGTATATCAAATATCAAAAGTTTAAAACACTGTCAAAATAAGAAGGGCTTAAGGCACTTGATCAAAATGAAATAGAATCACTGGTCACTGTAAGATAATAGTCTTTCATTTAGCCAGAGTGATAATTCAAAGATTTCAGAAAGCAATATCCTTTACTCTGATAGAGAAAAGACTCAGTTTTTCAAACTGACAGAACTAAGAAAGACAGTATGAGATGGTATTCGTCTCTCCTCTTCCTTTTTTTTTAATTACCAGTTTATTCAAAAGGTGAACAAAAATCATTTGCTACTGCTGATTAATACTACCTAAAGTTCTTGTTCAAAGAAGAAAATCAAATTTTATTTTATATTAGTGTATTATCAATACTAAACCTAATTTTAATAAAACCTTATAAACAAATTCATCCATTCTTAGTTAGCTTTAGACCACTTCTTACAAGTTGTTTTATATCTTTTCTTTCCCTAGCTTTCTATGTTCATTCAGTTTCAGCTACCATTCTTTTTACTTATTCAATTTAGAACAACCTTAAAAATCTCTAAACTAGAAAAAGTCGCTTTCCCTTTAGCAGAATACACATACTCATGTCTTTTTTTACAACCCTCCTTTCCAAAAAACACCTTACTTTTTTAATACATTCTGTATATTGAATTGTTTCTCTTATATCTAGTAGTTTTAATTATATATATATATAAAATATTACAATTTTAACTCTTATTAACTCTAATTTCCAGTGAAAAACCTAGGAAGTAATTTTGAACTGTTTTTTTTTTGTTGTTGTTGTTTTTGTTTGTTTGGTTTTGAGACGAAGTTTTGCTCTTGTTGCCCAGGCTGGAGTGCAATGGCACCATCTCTGCTCACTGCAACCTCTGCCTCCCAGGTTCAAGAGATTCTCTTGCCTCAGCCTCTCAAGTAGCTGGGATTACAGGCATATGCCACCATGACTGGCTAATTTTCTATTTTTAGTAGAGACAGGGTTTCTCCATGTTGGTCAGCCTGGTCTTGAACTCCTGACATCAGGTGATCTGCCCGCCTCAGCCTTCCAAAATACTGGGATTACAGGTGTGACCTACCGCGCCTGGCCTTGAACTGTTTTATATCGGTATTTGTGGATGAAAATAAATTTCAGAATTTATTAGAAAGATGTTTCCCTAATTTTTGTTTATAAGATTTAAGTACATTTAGCTTTTCTACAGTAAAAAATAAGATGCCAAAGAATATAAACTTACATTTGATAATTAATGTTTTAGTATTTTAACATTTCTAGAAATAACTTTGGCATTTTATGATTACTTACTACTTTTTTTATTTTTTAAATTAATTAATTAGGTGCTATGACTTAATTTAATGTAACATGAGTTTAAGATATTAAATTACTGAAAAACATTGAAACTATGGCACAGATACCCTCCATAATGACTTCTTCAGTTTCCTTTTTTTTTTTTTTCCACTTTTTAAATTTTTGAGACAAGGTCTTGCTTTATCACCCAGGCTGGAGTGCAGTGGCACAATCTGGGCTTAGTGCAACTTCTGACTCCTGGGCTCAAGAGATCCTTCCACCTCAGCCTCTGAGTCACTGGGACCACAGGTGTGACCACACCCCACTAATTTTTGTATTTTTGGTAGACATGGAGTTTCATCATGTTTCCCAGGCTGGTCTCGAACTCTGGAGCTCAAGTGATCCACCGACCTTGGCCTCCAAAAGTGCTGGGATTACAGGGGTAAGCCACCACACCCGGCCCAACTTCTCCATTTTTCTTGGGCCCCAACTACTCATCTGGTACCCAAGGATGGCTATGTAGGCTAGGACCTATCTGAGTCCTGAACTTACACATTAAGTGTAGAGCTCAGGACAGAGGAGAGAGCTGTGAAGATAATCTCAGACTTTTCAGACATAGCTAGGAAGAGCAACTGGGCCAGGGAGTTCTCAGCTGCCTTAGACTTTACAATGGCCATTTAAAGCACAGAATCTAATGACTTTAAGACGTAAGCTCACAGACAAGTCAAGCAAGTATCAAACACATCAGAGAAGCAACCATTTTATGACTTTAAAAAATCTAGAAGGAACAGTCAATGTCATATAAACTTGAATAGTATTTGGGATTATTAACTTATGAGCACTCATTTATGTATAAGTCAATTTGGCATTATGTAGATAATATACAAACAGGCACATACACAAGTATACATAAAATACAGACAAATAAGGATTTTTATAGCTTTGATTTTTAAATTTTAGCTATGAGAAGGGTAAAACTCACTAGCTTAAAAGGACAGTTGGATTCAAACTTTGTAAATGGAACAAGCTAAAGTTTATCTGCCCCACATGGCCAAAGCCCTTACAGAGCTTTAGAGCAAACAGGGTAGCAAATTTCCATGTTAAAGTGCAGCGTGAGAATTTAAGCTTTTCTAAGAAGGGATTTTGGTGTGTTGCAGGAAAAATTTAAAAGAATGCCAAGGTAACACAAAATTATAGGAATTCACCACAGGATTTTATAAGGAGATCAATTTCATTTATGTAGTTAGCTTCTCATTTTATTTCCATTTTCCAACTGGACCACTGAGCTTAAGGTGGTGCCCATTAACAAATGGGGCCCACAAAGCATTTGCCATTTCTGGGGCCTAATATTTATCTTATGTAAAAAGTAGCTACAGCTGAAAGGTAGAACACTTAGATCCCTCCAAAATCAAGAATCTGTTTTTTTTTTGAGATGGAGTTTTGCTCTTGTTGCCCAGGCTGGAGTGCAGTGGTGTGATCTTGGCTCACTGCAACCTCCACCTCCCTGGTTCAAGCGATTCTCCTGCCTCAGCCTCTTGAGTAGCTGGGATTACAGGCATGCACCACCACGCCAGACTAATTTTTGTATTTTCAGTAAAGACAGGGTTTCTCCATGTTGGTCAGGCTGGTCTCGAACTCCCGACCTCAGGTGATCTGCCTGCCTCAGCCTCCCAAAGTGTTGGGATTACAGGCATGAGCCACCATGCCCGGCCCCGTTTTTACACTTAATCCTGGCTCCCCGCTAAAAGGGAAAATCCACAGGACTAGACAGTGCAACATTTCCACAGTGTACCTGACTGCAGGGACATTCCTTTTGAAGCTGGTGGGCAACCCAATTTGTGATCAGTTTATCCCCCATGGGAGTTGTATCCCTCAGTGTTGAGTGTTTCCATATACTCTAGGTGTTCAAATGACGCTTTTTGTACCTAAACATGCAAAAAAAAAAAAAAAAAAAAAAAAATGGAGTAGCCCCTAATCACTCATAGTAAATGCTGACAGCCACATTCAGAACTGTAGCCCCCATCAGTGACTTGTCAGCCATTGCACATTCAAAGGTCATATTCTCTCATAAGACAATGTAATAATCCCTGATGCTCCCCAAAGCCAGAGATATCATGAAGCTCAATGCAAAAGAGACCAGAGCTTTAGACCTGAGAAAAACCTTCCCATGAGTCTTGGGACTCCATAAAGAAGGCAGAAGTCCCCTTGAAAAGGTGCATGGCAGCTTTTTCTGTGTTCCTTAAGGGGTCATAAGGACTTTACGTAAGTCCCTATTACAACATTTAATAAAGACTTACAGACAAAAGCAATGTCTTGGACAGCTGTGAGATGGTGGTCCTCCCATCCACCCTCCAGAATATATCCTTTATATAGTAAGTTTTTTTGGTAAAACATGCAGTTGGTCAGGCCTCAGACGTTTTGAAAAACCCGTGACCACTGAGAAAGTTAAACATCTTTATGAGGAGTTATCTCTACCGTGGGAACCCCTTGGTATGCAAGAGTCAAACATCGGACATCGTGGTGGTTTCCTTTCAAGATGGCATCACTCTTGTCGTGCAACAGGCTGTTTTCCTACGGCCACTGATCCGGACCACTTTTTTTTTTTTTTTGAGACAGAGTCTTGCTCTGTCACCAGGCTGGAGTGCAGTGGCGCGATATCGGCTCACTGCAACCTCCACCTCCCAGGTTCAAGCGATTCTCCTGCCTCAGCCTCCCGAGTAGCTGGGACTGCAGGCGTCTGCCATCACGCCCAGCTGATTTTTGTATTTTTAGTAGAGACGGGGTTTCGCATGTTGGCCAGGATGGTCTCAATCTCTTGACCTCGTGATCCACCCGCCTCGGCCTCCCAAAATGCTGGGATTACAGGCGTGAGCCACCGCGCCCGGCCCGTCTACTTCTTAAACATGTTCATCTGGAAGGACTCACACTATTTCTTCTCACAATCTGTTGGCCAGAAGTTAATTGTGTTGCTACACCTAACTGCGAGGAAAGTTGGAAAATGTAGCTTAACATGCATTAAAAGGAGAAAATGGATTTTGATTAACTTATGGTGCACTCCATCATACTGGCTTCACTGAATTGAGCAAACAATTACTTTTCTTCTCTCAAGTTCTCACTTTTCTTATATATAAGATAAAGAGTTTAATACTTTCCTCATGGGGTTGCTAAGTATTAGATGTACTAATCAAGGTAAGGCTTTCACACTTTTCTTGGCATAATGTAAGGGTTCAATAAATATTTGTTATCATTATTTATATTATAATTTCAGCAGGAGCCAGAACATTTTTCCTGAGAGAAGTTAATGCTGTCTAGGTGAATACACGGTGCTCATCAGCAAAGATTCAAATAACTCAGTACCTCAAAAGACTTCTGTTCAAAAAATGAAAACAAACAGAACTAAACCAAAACACACATATACATAATACTTCTTCACAGCTAATGCTTAAAGGGAGGCTTTGGTGATCTCTTGCTCGAGCTCAAATATGAGCTTTTCTATAACTTCTAGGATGAGAAAAAAATGAATCCAAATTTGATTATTTGATAAAGTGGGCTAACTGTTCCAGCAATCACTAAGTGAATTGAATTATAGCCTAAATGCCTTTCCATTCAGTTTTGTGGTTTATGACTGCCACCAGCTACAGGTGTCTGGCTGCTGAATGAAGAAAGAAAGACACAACACTCATCAGTAATCATACAACTGTAACTATAGACCATTCTGATTTATCAAAGTGTAATCTGGGTAAGTTAGAGAATATAAAATGCAAGCACATTATCCCTAGCAAGTTTTAGTAGAAGCTAATATTTGTAGGACATATTTCAGTCTGGCACAGCATACCTATTTTGGTTGTTGGAGCTCTTGTATACTTCATTTCCCCTTCCTCCTCTCTTTGATATTCTTTCTTCCTACACAATTGATTATTAGGTCTTCAAGTCATACATAGAACATCTGGAACATTCCTGAAATCGGGCCGTGAGTGGAGGCACATTCCTGTAATCCCAGCTACTTGACAGGCTAAGACAGGAGGATTGCTTGAGACCAGAAGTTCAGACCAGTCTGGGCAACAAGCAAGACCCCATCTAATAAAAAAAAAATCCCTTATAAAGGGACATTTAGCAAATATTGCATAGATAAATAACAAAAAACCTTTAAACTGACTGTATGATATTAACATGTAGGATTAGAATAAAGACTTACAGAGCTAAAACTCTATGTAAGAGTTGGGAGGTGTTTGCCTGTTTTCCCATCTGGGAAATAAAGGCTTAACTTCCCCAGTAAGATGGGGTCCAGGCAAATAGATACAACTAACAATTGAAATTTATATATATGTAAATGTATATGTGTACATGTCTCACACATATCTGTATATGAGATATACATAAATATGACTCAATGAATCAACAGATACAGATAGATAACTGGAGAGGTTATTTAATTAACAAAGGGGCATTGACAAAGTTTAATTTTAATTAACAAAATAATTACGTTTTTAATTAAGAAACTCATATAAAGAAGAAAAAATATTTGATAAGAATGACTGAACCATCTCTGTGGAAAGAAAACTCAATATATTTTACTACAGTAATAATAATGGATATTTACTTAATTTCTACTTTGGATTAAGAACCTTGCTACAAACTTGGTATGCGCATTATGTTAAATACCCTCATAGAATGTATTTGATTATTTCATTTCATTTAGTTCACTGATAAAGAAACTAAGGCTTAAAGAAGTTGGTTTGTCAAGCTTCACCCAGCTGTCAAGTGGCAGAATCAGGATTTGATTCCAGATTTTTTGAAGCTCCAAGCCTTCACTTCTCTTAGCATAAAGGAATATGTGACTTAGTTTAAAGGAAAATGTGGCTAGCATACCAGTGAATGTCTTCTGCTTTCACTTCATTTTTAAATTTTTACCGCATTTATAGATGCTAGAGAATTATGTGTGTGTGTGCACATATGTATCTCTCTAGCTGTCACATAACATTAACAATGTCCTGTATTTATCTACTCTCTCTGCCAATATTGCCATTCTGTTGGTCAACTAGTAGAGTTGTAAAGAGACTCTGCAATTCATTATGGCTCAGAAACTGAACATTGTGAGTTCCTTTGATGCCCCTCCGCTACAGAGAGAGAACCACAATGCTGTGAGTTTTGAATTCCAGTGAGTTTAACACTAAACAGTGTGAAGAAATTGTTCTTTCTCTAAATTCTCAACCTACACACTTGATATTGTCAGGTGTTCTATACTATTAGCCAGTCGACTAGATGTGACTCTCTCCCTGTCTCTCTGAAGACGTTAATAAAGGTTGTTTTTATGTTTTCTCTTCCCCTTTCTTAGCTTGTTTCCTCCAAGTTCCTTCTGTCATTTTGTCCTATATCCTCCCTGTTTTTTGTTTGTTTGTTTGTATGGTTGGTTTGTTTTGTTTTGAGACAGAGTTTTGCTCTTTTTGCCCAGGCTGGAGTGCAATGGTGCATTCTTGGCTCCATACAACCTCTGACTCCTGGGTTCAAGTGATTCTCCTGCCTCAGCCTCCCGAGTAGCTGGGATTACAGGTATGCCACTATGCCCTGCTAATTTTTTATTTTTAGTAGAGAAGGGGTTTCATCATGTTGGCCAGGCTGGTCTCAAACTCCTGACCTCAGGTGATCCGCCCACCTCAGCCTCCCAAAGTGCTGGGATTACAGGCATGAGCCACCACGCCCAACTGTCCCTGTTTTTATATTTTACTTATTCTAGCTTATGTTACTCATGTTAATTTTTACAATTGTCTGGTAATTGCTGACTTTTTCTCATTTTAACAGTAGGGCAATAAAAAGCTGATGAAAAGAGACTTCTTTTAATGTGAGCCAGACAGTAGAGTGATCTAGCTGATCCATTTCACCAGGAAACCTCTGACGTTACTAGTTTTATTTTTTTTTAACCTAGACCGGGTATCTACTATTTGTTACATCCAGTCTTCACAAAAATGGTACAAGGAAAGTTAGATTTTTCTATACTTTTAGATAAACGACTGAGGATTCAGGACATTTATATACTTTGTTCCTGAGCGGACACTTCCAATGTTCAACTTGATGAAGAAGCCTTTTTGCCGGGTATCCTGAGAGATATTGGGGAAAGGTTGGAGAGAGAGTCTTAATGTTCAAAATGCAATCTTTCAATTAATTCCTCCCTCCATTAGTAGTAAACCAATTCTTTCTTTATCTTTTCTCTTTGTCCTTGTGATTGTGCCTTTTGATGTTGTCTTCTCTACTTATATTATAAAAATTTTTGAGGAAGAACTTCATGCTGTGTTGAATCAACCAACTCTAAACAAAAATCCATCATAATTTTAATTTACATGTCTTTGATTACCAATGAAGCCATATATGTGCAAACATGTTTCTGTTAAATTCGTATTCAGGTATTTGCACATTTAAAAGATCAGCTGTTTTTTATATATCTTTATAAATTATTTACGTATTTTAGTACTAATCTTTTGTTACATATGCTGCAAAAAGGTACTCTTCACTTCATATGAGAGAATGTACTGAATAATTATAGAGTCTAATAAATAATAGCATCTACTGTTTGTTACATCCAGTCTTCACAAAAATGATACAAGGAAAGTTGGATTTTCTATACTTTTAGATAAACAACTGAGCATTCAGGACATTTATATACTTTGTTCATATTCCTCCAATTTGTTAGATTGACTGGAGTGTAAGCCCAAATCTGAAACCACTCTATTTCAACTACTATTCTGACATTTGTTATCCTCAGAGAGAGCAAAATTCTAGGCCATATCTATTTGGGAATGGTCTTTGGATTACAAAAATGCAATAGAACATATCTATTCTAAATAAAATGAAAGAAAACTCTACAATTAAATTTTAGAATATACGTTATAGTTTGTGTGTGTGTGTGTGTGTGTGTGTGTGTGTGTGTGTGTGCTTTAGAAACAAGGCTGATAAGTCTTATTTGGTTCAACTAGGACTTATCTGCTACTAAAATTCAAGTCTACCAATTGGAAATTTTGTTTTGAATGGTAAGGAAGAGAAGGAAGAAGATATAAAACTGTGCTTCACAGATTCCTCTTACTATGATTTTATTCTCTCACAGATTCTCCTAGTATTTCCTGACTATTATTCTAATATTATATCAATTACTTGAAACAAGTCTTGAAAATCAAACTAGGAAATAAGATACTTAATTTTTTTCATGTTTTATATGTGTTAGATTAATGAGCAGAAGTAATCTACTGTAAAGTATGGAGAATACTATATGGAGTACAATTTCTCAATAAACTAAAATGCATAACCTTTTTATTTAAAAATGTTTTCTTTATGGCATAGTATAAGAAATATGGATGGGAACTGATGACAGAAAATGCTTTCGGTGTTTTCTTTGAGATCACAAAAACGTTCCCAGGTTGTATGTGGCATGAAAGAAGTCAGACCAGAATCTGTATTCCCAGGGCACTTCAGTGGCCTTTCAAAAATGTTTTCCATGGAGAGGAGACCAGAATCATAACTAAGATCTAAGACCGGAGATGAAAGGGTAATTACCCACTGAGGAATATACCACACATTATTGCTGAAAAGCGGAAGGACTCCTGAGAACTCTGCTCTTGATCATCTTGCCCTGCTGGAAAGTGGCATACATTGTATTTGGAGAACATATGATATTGAGCCAGAATTAATTCATTTCCCAGCTTTTCCTCTTCAGAGTTTTAATGGCTTGGGGCCAAGTCGATCAATTTCTTTGAGTCTCAATTTTCTTCACCTGTAAAAGTAAGGAGGGACATCTCTGCCACGCATTGTCATTTTAAGAATCAAATTATACAATTACCAGAAAGTGCTTTGTAAGCAATAAAACATTGTACCAATGAGGTTATCATTAGTAGTTTGATTAGCTGATCACTGTTGCTAATCATGATACATCAAACAAACTTTGCTATAATGGCTTAAATACTTACCGCCTACATGACTCGATAATTCTGCACAATGGATGAAAATCATGGCATTGCTTGTGGATTAGGGAGGCAGTGGTGCTAGAGTGAAAATCAGTGTGCCTCCAGCAGACTGGGGTTCCCCTCTCACTCCTTTACTTGCTGGCTGTGTGTCCTTGGGCAAATTTCAGAACCTCTCTGATTTCTGATTTCCTTATCTAAAAATTGCAGGTTCTCATTTCTACCTCTAAGTGTTGCAATAATCACATAATATTTTTAACACCAATCATTTTACAAATTCCTGGAACTTAGTAGAAGCCCAGTAATTATTACTCCTGTACTTCTCAAATTCATTTTATTCTACAAATAGTTTGGATGTTCAAATAACATTTTTGAGTAATTCCTATGTGTCTGTTGGATGAAGAATCAAGTTTAGGCAGACAGCAGAGTTTGAAGAGAGAAAGGTAGTCCGCTGCCTAACTGAGAATGACAACTCCTAAATCTGGCCACATATGAAAATAATAGTCTAAATGCTACATGTATAGTGCTTAACACTTACTTCTTCAAGAATTGGTGAGACTTCAGCTTCTCTCCTGAAAAGATTCTTTCTATCTGGGTCTTTGCTATCTTTATTTAGTCAAGAATAACTGTCTTCTTTGCCCCAATCATACTTGCCCCCACAATATTTTTCAGACCGATGGGCAGCTTGATTTGTAGTAAGAACTTAATAAATGTTGCTAATGAATAAAGACATTACTGCTTCTACAATTGGTTAATTGGTTATGTTTTCATGTTTTCAGATTCATTGCTGTTGCTGCTGCTGATGAAATAACATTAGTAACAACTACCTTCTATTTAGTAAATATGATGTTCCATGCATTATGCTAAGACACGATTTTTTGTCAAATCTTGAGAACAATTTTACACATGAAACAGAAGAAGACACTTCTTTAAAGTCACAGCTAATATTTTACAGAAGGAGAGAAATAAGGTAGGGGAGGGAGAGTTATATTATGTTTAATTACCAGCCTATATTAAAAGATCTGGTTTGCTTTATTCAAAATTCTATATTGATGTACTGTTATCTCAGGTTATGACTTATTTTTGCTTGTTGTATTAGTCCATTCTCACACTGTTATGAAGAAATAACCTGAGACTGGGTAATTTATAAAGGAAGGAGGTTTAATTGACTCACAGTTCTGCACTGCTGGGGAGGCCTCAGGAAACTTACAACCATGACGGAAAGCAAAGGAGAAGCAGCCACCTTCTTCACAGGGGTGCAGGATGGAGGGAGTGCAAACAGAGAAAATGCCAGATACTTATAAAACCATCAGATCTTGTGAGAACTCATTCACTATCACAAGAACAGCAGAGGGAAATCACCCCCATGATCCAATTACCTCCACCTGGTCCCACCCTTGACACCTGGGGATTATGGAGATTACAATTCAAGGTGAGATTTGGGTGGGAACAGAGTCAGACTATATCACTTGCCTTCTCAATTTTTTTTCTGATGTTTTTAATATACAAATAATTGCCTATATTCAGCTCTATATTTTTATTCAAGTCATTCTTGTAATTCTGTGGTATGTAGCTTTGTATTTACTTTATAAACCTCCTATCGGTAAGACTGGGCTCAAACACATTCTTTCCATTCTGGAAAAACATTTGCCACATTCTTTCCCAAAAGTGTTTTTGTCAAGAATCTGGGCCCGGCAAGGTGGCTCACGACTGTAATCCCAGCACTTTGGGAGGCCGAGGCAGGCGGATCATGAGGTCAGGAGATCGAGACCATCCTGGCTAACACAGTGAAACCCCGTCTCTACTAAAAATATAAAAAATCATCCGGGCGTGGCGGCGGGTGGCTGTAGTCCCAGCTACTCGGGAGGCTGAGGCAGGAGAATGGCGTGAACCCAGGAGGCGGCGCTTGCAGTGAGCTGAGATGGCGCCACTGCACTCCAGCCTGGGCGATAGAGTGAGACTCCGTCTCAAAAAAAAAAAAAAGATCTGAGATTATCTCCAGAAATCTAAATCACATTGATTGACTTTTTTTGCTTCCCCAACTGGTAGTTTTTTTCTTCTAAAATCTGAAATATTGGCAGAAAAAAAGTTATATTCTTCAACTAATCAATTTCCTTCTCATGGCATAAGTGATGGCAGTTTGGCTTCTTTTGTTGATCTTATTTACTGCCATGGGAATCTGATAGATTAGATATGTGTTGGTGGACTTTTCATCATGTCCTGAATGACTGTTTCAGAAAGAAAGCAAGCACGTCTTCTCTGTCATGTTCTTCCTTCTATTTAGTCACTATTTCATTTCCTTGCTTTTTATTTTAATAAGGATAGCTAAGAACTTAGTGCAGTATCTGGTGCATAGTTACCACTTATTATAAATCATAATTTTGATATTAATAGTTTTGATTTCATTTTTATTATTTGAGGTGATTGTTGCATGGCTTCAAAGGTGCATAGCTTTGCATAATTGTTTAAGTGTTTGCTTAAAATATTTGTCCTTAACTAATATAGTCCACTCAGAGTTAACGCTGTGCTGTCATATTAAATGCAAATGACATTGTAACAGTCTAGTTCTATTTGTTCCCATGCTTTGTGCTGTGATTTTCATATACAGTATTCTAACATTTTATAAACCCCATACTATGGTGGGGTTTATATTTCTCATAGTAATTAGCAGGCAGATATCTCATATAGTAATTAAGAAAATGTAGCACATATTATCTTTTACATTTACACACTTATTTACCTTTCCTGATATTCTTTATATATTTTTTTCTTACATCCATGTTTCTAGTGGTGTCATTTTCCTTCAGCCAAAAAATTGTTCTTTAGTGTTTCTTGTAGTGCAAGGCTGTTGGTGATGAATTCTCTACTTACGGTAAAATGGCTGTAACTTTCTTTTATTTTTGGACAGTGTATTTTTAAGATCTAGATTTTGTCTTGACAAGTGTTTTCCCCATTTCAACACTGTGAAGATGTTGTTCCATTATATTATAGCTCCTATATATTCTCTCTCTCTCTCTTTTTTTTTTTTTTTTTTTTTTTTGAGATGGAGTCTTGCTCTGTTGCTAGGTTGGAGTGCAGTGGTGCAATCTTGGCTCACTGCAACCTCCTGGGTTCAAGCAATTCTCCTGCCTCAGCCTCCCGAGTAGCTAGGACTATAGGTACGTGCCACCGCGCCCTGCTAATTTTTGTATTTTTAGTAGAGAGGGGGTTTCACCATGTTGGCCATGGTGGTCTTGATCTCTTGACCTTGTGATCCACCTGCCTCGGCCTCCCAAGGTGCTGGGATTACAGACGGGAGCCACTGCGCCCGGCCTATAGCTTCTATATAATTTCTGATGAGAAGTCAGTCATATTTCATATCTTTATTTGCATGTATGTAATGTGATTTTACTTCTGTCATGGCTTTCAAGATCTTCCCTTTATCTTTGATTTTCAACTCTTTGGTGTATCCACACATGATTCTTTTTGTATTCATTGCATGTGGAGCTTGATTAATTTTTTGTTCTTTTATTTAGAGATGGGGTCTCACTATGTTGTCCACGCTTGACTCAAACTCCTGGACTCAAGGGGATCCTCCTGCCTGAGCCTCCTGAGTATCTGTGACTAAAGGTGCATGCTGCTACACCCAGCTTGAGTTTTGTGCTTTTTAAAATTAGCATCCTGGGGTCAGGGGTGGTGGCTCATACATGTAATCCCAGCACTTTGGGAGGCTGAGGTGAGCAAATCACCTGACTCCTTCTAGAAATTATTTAACAAGGCTGGACTCCAAATCCAAACAGTTCCCTGTCTGAGGTGGGCAGCAAATGAGATATCTGAGGCTCCACCCCATCTTTGCCCTAAGTCTCCCAGGTGCTTCTTTTGCCAAAAAAAAAAAAAAAAGGCATCTTCTATGCTTACTACGCCTAGTTTCAGCACTTTGCCAGGGATTTGCATAGAGCTTTTAAGTAAACGCTGAAGATCCTCCTCTGTAGTTCCCTCCATTCTATGATTTTCCTCTCGTGCTCCATACACTCTGGCAGCTTCAAATTTCCTACTTTCACTTCTCAAGACAAGAAGACTACAGATAGGCCAGGTGTGGTGGCTTACGCCTGTAAACCTAGCACTTTAGGAGGCTGAGACAGGTGGATCCATTGAGGTCAGGAGTTCGAGACCAGCCTGGCCAACATGGCAAAATCCCGTCTCTACTAAAAATACAAAAATTAGCCAGGCATGGTGTGCCTGTAATCCCAGCTACTCAGGAGGCTGAGGCAGGAGAATTGCTTGAACCGGGGAGGCGGAGGTTGCAGTGAGCTGAGATCACACCATTGCACTCCAGCCTGGGGGACAAGAGTGAAACTGTCTTTTAAAAAAAAAAAAGAAAAGAAGACTACAGATTTCTGCTTGAGTTCTAACTACACAGTCCTAGGTAGACTGGAAAGTATATTCAGGCCATAGAAACATGAAATTTACTGAGGGCAATTTTCTTTTTTCCTCCAGTTTCTGACTACTTTTTCTTTTTTCCAGTGCATTTGTATAATTACTGCATTTTTAAAGAGAGGGTCAAGATTTTATATTAATTATCAGATGATTAATCTAATACATGCTACTCTGCCAATGTTAAAAGAGGAACTCTGTCTATTACAACTTTTATTTTCATTTTTCTATTTAAAGCAATTTCTAATGAAGGATTGCTGCCACTAATTTTCTCTTTTCTTTTTTTCTGTTGTTTTCTGGTACAGTGGTATTATGGCTACAGATTGGCAGAGCTAGAAGTTCCTGGCTAATTAAGTTAAGAATACAGAATCTTAAGAGACACAAGCTGGATACGTAGAGAAATAGCAGTTGCAATATATTACACATGGCCTTTCTAGTCGGTTTCTAATGGGGTTCTTAGTTTTTGGTGACACTAGGTGGGCAGACTAAATTCCTACCTCTGATGTGAAATATGAGTCTACTGATACTAGGAGGTAGCAATTCTACATTTTCCTTAGAAATCTGAATCATGTGATTTTGCTCTTCATTTCTGCTTCTGACATGAATCATCCAGGAAAAATAGTTATCAACAATCTTAATATTGGTTGAAATAACTAAACTCTAATGGCCCTGAAGCCAAACTCGTCATTTAATGATGCCTCATCTTCATCTAGAGTCGGCACACACCCACCTGTATCACCTTCTTTGCTTTTCGTTTTTTAGCATCTTGGAAAAAGGACTTCTCCATAGCTAGACATGGATACTCAATAATTTTACACATTTGACAGTCTGAGAAGGAAATGTATACAAGTGTTTCAAAAGTTAGGCTTTAATATTTCATTGAAATATACTTTACTATTTGCAAACAACAAACAATCCCTTGGCCTATGAATATTAACTTTTATTTAACTAGATATTTATTTAAATAGAATTATTTTGGGAAAATCAAAGAGTGACAGTGCAAGAGCATTATTTATTAAAGCCATAGGACTTGTGTTGAAATTCTACTTCAAAAAATGATAGCCAGGCAATCAATCCTGTTTTGGTACTCTTTCATTATGAATCTTTCATTGAATCCATGAAGATTTAAATTCTTTTTGGATCGAAGAGGATGCAAAGATAATAAACCTATATATTTTACTAAATAATGCCCTTAAACAAAACAAAACCCTCCTATTATTTCTCACACAAGTTATGTTTTAGCTCCAATCTACTCAGAGATTAAACCCATGTTCATCATTATTATCCTATCATTATCACAACAATCAAATGCTTAAAATAAATGTATTACTTCTGAGAGCCATCTGTCAAAGTTTTGCTATGAACACAGCGAGAGATAGAATTGGGAAGCCTGATACTGCATGTACTATGGACTGCTTCATCTCTAGTTTATTCCTAGGGCACCACAGGCCATTTTTCAAGCAGGCAATAATCTACGTGACCAGATCTTTGATCAAAAGATTCTGTCAGACAGGATGACTATTGCAGGTAGCAGGAAATAACTAAAGTGAACACAAACAGCCATTCTCCTTGGCCCATTTAATCTTTCTTAAACTCAGACAAATCTTCGTTGTAATCCATTTCTAAATGATGTCTCCTATCATGATAGTAGGTAATGTGAAGGTATGGAAGCATGAAACAACAGATGCAATTGGAGAAATGCAAGGGGCTGGGGCTAGTGAAGGGCATCTGAGGTGCAGTGGAGGAAGATGAGCTTGGAAAGGTCACCAAAAGCCATGTAATGAAGGTCTTCTGTGATCAATGTTCTGAGGAGATGGCCATTTAAGAATTTTGGCAGGGCAGTGACATGATTGGATGTGCATTTTAAAAAGGTTAGCCTAACAGGCATCTCAACCCAGAGCACTGTTGTTCAGAATTTGGAAGGGTGTGTGTGTTTGCATGTGTGTGTATGTGTTTGCAAGGCATTTTATGCATAAACTTTTTTATTCTGGAATAATTTCAGATTTCAAAAAAAAAACCCCAAAACTATAATGCTACTAGAGACAATTCCATATACTACTCACTCAATTTCCCTATTGTTAAACATCTTATATTACTATAGCACATTTTTCAAAACTAACATTATTGATTCATTACTAAATTCCAGACATTAATTGAATGCCACCAGTTTTTCCATTAATGTCATCTTTTTGTTTCCAGGATCAAATTTGGATGTCAGTTGCATTAAATGGTCATGCCTCTTTAGTGCCCTCTGGTCTGTGATGTTACTCAGTTTTTTTGTTATTTGTGACCTTGACAGTTTGGGGAGTGCTGATGAGAAATTTTATAGATTATTCCTCAATTTGGGTTTTTCTAAGATTTCTGTCATAGTTAGACCAAGTTTGGAGCTTTTTTGAAAGAATATCACAGATGCAAAGTGCCCTTCTTGTCACATCCTATCTGGAGCTCCATTATAGTTTCATGACATCATTGGGGATGTTAAACTTCACAAGGTTAAGATGGCGTTTGTAGGTCCCTCTGTGGAAATGTTACTATTTTTTTTTATTTCCCTACTCTTAATTGGAAGTCCATCATACATCCAGCCCACCATTGGGTGGGGAGGGATAAAGCTTCTCCTCCTAAATAAGAAGTATCTACATCTACTATTTGGAATTCTTCTGTAAGGAAACTTTGTCTTTTTTCTTAGGAAGTGTTTTTTTTTGTTATCACAATGACTAGAAATAATACTGATAATTACTTGGTAGGATTCAAGGAAGCTAAGAGTCCTGAAATTTGTGGATTGGTCCTGCAGAGTGAACAATTACATGTCCCCAAACATCAGCCCGTCCTTTGAGAAACAGTCAATTTTCTCAGTGTAGGTGATGTTGTGCATTCTCAGCGTGGATGACGTCACCACCAAGGGTGTGAAAATTGGTTATTGGAAAAGGAAAAATCTTAATCTTGCTATGTATAATGCATATATATGTAAACAGTAAGTAAATAGATACATATTATGCCTGCAGTATTAAAATTTCATGAGAGACAATTAAGGAAAAATGTCTAAAAGCTATTCTTAGAAAGTTGATAATGAAAAAACAATTATTGAAAAACATTGGTCTGGCAGAAGAGTGGTGAATGTGTTGAACTGCAGAAGGGAAGAGATTGGGCAAGGAGAGGGAAGGGTATCAATGTGGAGGTTAATTCAGTTGATGCCAAGATGAGGCATATCATGTAATTAAATGAAAGTGCTGCTTCTTTTCGTTTAGAATTGGCTTGTATGTGATTTTTCTGTTATTGTCTTTTTGTTGGTGGTGGTATTAGTCACTGAAAATAAGGCATAAAGTTTCTTGATAACTTTATTGCAGGGAAAAATAACACGTTATATTTATTTAATCATTTTTTCCAAAGTCAATAATATTATTGAAATGTACTGCTTCTGTATAACAGCATTCCTCATACTTCACAATGGTTTTATGTTGTAACTTCTCCCTAGCTTCACAGACATTTTCTGGATAGGTAAAATTCCTGGGTTATTGGAAAACAAAGGAGTCAGCACTGTGCATTCTATGATTCTATGTACAGAAAACCTAGAGATATGGCTCTATGATTGCGTGCATTTTTGTTTAAAAGGAAAATCTGAGGTTAAGCAATAAAATTTATTTTTTAGAAAGAGTGGATGAGAATAAAAATCAACTAGATATTTATCTTCTTTTGATTTAATCTTGAGAAAATATATGCTTAGAGAAAATTTGAAAAATAAAGAATAAATATATATAACGTGATTTTATTACAATTTTAGTACATTGCTATCCAATGTTTTTCCATGACTATAAATATATATATACTTTTTTCTTTTTAATGAACTTTATTTTTTAATAACTCCACAATATTCCAACATCGAAGTTAGGTATATATGCATTTTCTATCAAATTTTCTCTTTCTTTATATTCATTATTCAATTTCTTTAAATTCAAATAGCCTCTACTTAATATTACTTGCCTACTTTTATAAGAAGCTCTATCATTCTTCCTTTTCTGACTTCATGACCTTTAGCTATGTGAATTATCTAAGGCTGCCCTTTAAGCACCATTCTTCCATGGACAAAGCGTAGAGGGACGTTAAAAAAAAATTCCCAAGTCTTATTTAGCACAATGCAAAACTTTGAATGATTATGGAAATGAGTAGTTATATTTAATGCATCTCACAGTCAGATGTGTGTATACGTTATAATGACACCAAAATAGAGGTCTTAAATGAGTTCAAGGACCCCAGTCAGGATTTGTGACTTCTCAGGGTACTGAAATAAGTAGGAAATTATATTGCCAAACCACTGATCTTTGAAGAATAATAGGGAGTGGGAGAGCAATAGGAAGACTGAAGACAGAAAAGTGATATCATGATCTTCAAAAAGATGAGGAAGTTGTATTTCTTAAGTAATGAGCTGTGAGCATGACTTTAATACCCAATGAAGTTGACATTTTTGTTATATTTGGTTGCTTAATTTCCATTCCTACTTCCTAAGGCTATTACACATGTTCTTTGAAGTCTCTCTTCTTTCTGAATCTCAGGTCATAGGATTTGGTGGTCATGGCCGTGGCCATGGGGAGATTAACCCCATCCTCTGCCCTGTTGTGAGCTCTAAGGGACTTAAGCCAACCAGCATATTTTACTTCCCTAGTCCTAGTGATTTTTTGATGTGCAGGTATTAATACAATTGACCCACAACAGATAGGGCCAGAGCTTCTTTTAATCACTGAGAGGGAGTGGCTCCTCTCTCCAGGAGGGCTAATGACCTGAGGAATATGAGATCTGGAAGTGGTGAAGGCCTCATGGGGCCTGCAGAAGAGAACGTGATAAGTAACAAAGCCAACAAAAAGGATGGAATAGTTGGTAAAGAATTGCATCCTTGTGCCCTCACTGGAGCCTCTTAATCTGACCAAGGCTGAGGACAAACTAACTTATCAAATGTTGAGTTACATAATTTTGAAAATTCCTTATTTACTTCTCCTACTTGCTTCTGACTACTTTATGGTTTCTACTTGTTTTTGAAGTCTATGTTTTTCTTAGTTTCTTTAAAAAATGTATTATTATTATTTTTTAATTTTACTGTACTCAGGAACATTCTTCCCAGGTAATATTACCAATTTCCATGGCCTCAATGATAATCTCTGTGTTGATGACACCCAAATATTTATTTTCCCTTTCTAAAGTGACAAGTATCTATTTCTAAGAGATTTATCTACTTGATTTATCAAGTCTACTTGATTTATCAAATCAAATCAAATCAAATCAAATCTACTTGATTTATCTACTTGAGAATACTTCATAACATGTTAGTTTTCACAATGATGAAGCTGTCTCCTGTAATCTCAATCTCAGTTCATAGACTCACCATCTACCTATTTTTTCTAAGCCCTACTTGTGACAACATTGGCACCTTAGTATATTCACCCCCTAAGCCTGTCTGTCATCACGGTAAACTAATCATTCTTCAACTTAGCATGTATTAGACCGCTAGGTACCTACAGATTCCAATCCTTCCTCCCTCTGCCAAGATTTTGATTTATTTGGCCAGTGTTGGGGCCCAGGAATGTGTAATTTTATCAAGACTCTCAGGTGATTCTGAAGCAGGTTGTTTATAGACCAGATCGTGAGAAAAATGACATTTAGGCCACAAAACTATTGGAGAAAAAGGTAATCACTTATTACATTTGTGTCCCCAGCATTTAGGAAAATGTTTAATACATAGTGAGTGATTAAAATATTGGAAAAAAACTAAATGGATCTTCAATCCAACAAACTTAAAAATGTCATTAATTCGGCCTCTTCATCATTAAATCTGCCACTGTTTTAGTCTACTGAAAATTGATCCGTGGTATTAAACGTACTAGGATTTCTGAATGAGGTCTATATATCTGTGTTGTTAAATATTAGCTCAAGTTATCTTTATGAAATGAAGAAGGCAGAAAGGTTAAAGAACCAGTAGGTGACTTCCTCATTGTACTTCACGTTTATACTAAAAAATATATCCCTATCAACAGTTTCTCTTTACTACAGTTGATTTCTATACTTATACAGGAGTTACCCTTGCAAAACACAAATTTACATGTTATTCCCTTGTTATAAACATTTGGGTGGGCTCCACATTTCGTATAAGATAGCATCCCTAAATGGTGATCTCTTTCATGCCTTGATGTTTTTGTGTGTGATTCTTCTTTGGAATGCCTTACACTCTCTAATTAAAAGTGACAGATGATAGATAGCATCTCTCCCATCAAGATCCAGCTAAGTGCCACCTCCTCAGTGAGGCAGGAAACCTCTCTCAAGCAAAATTATTGCTGCATCCTATCCCACTCTGAGAAGAGTTTTCTTTACATCTCTTACAGCATTGCCGTGTCGTGTTCCATTATTTCCATCTGCATACCCTTTGTTTGCAAGCATGAGGGTTATATTCCCAGAGTTACTAAATATCTTAGTAGTAGCTGAATATTTAAATCAAGCTTATGAATCAAACTCATTAAAATATTAGAGGCTTTTACCAGCAAGTTCCAGATGTATTGCAAATGTGAATGTCTGAAATGCTCATGGCTCGTGATTGATGATGTTACCAATATTCCATGGAACAGATGACAAACAGTTTCCTATAGGAAATGTTACTGGGCTAGCAAAACCAAGGATGTCCACTATACAGTATTTTGAGGATAAATACCAAGCCCTTTAGTGTTACTTGCAAGGGATTTCATTTTCTGGTACCAGTTACATCATCAACTTCATTTCTTTCTCTTATTTTCCTCACATGCTGTTCTCTAGCCATAATGAACTGCTTACAAGGATTAAATCAAATGTAATACCTCTTTCCTCTTCTCTTTTGCATGACTTGTTTATTATGCTTAGAAAGCTTCCTTCTCTTTTCCTTCCTCCCTCCCAGAAAATTTCTGAGCTCAGTTCAGGTTTCACTTCCCTGCTTCTTGGTCTGTTGCAAGAGCCCATCCTCTGTGCCTCTAAATGAGCCCATGCCTGAGGCTATTTTACTCTTTACAGGGAGGTTTATTTCTTTTATGATAAACCCTGAGCTTTATCAGGAGAGATAAAGTCATATGAGGCCTGTATAATCTGTAGCTAGCACAGAACTCAATAAATTTATTAATGAAATAACTAAATGTGATAATTATTAAAAGTTACTATACTTGGATAATTAATATGTTAATATATAAGCTACTTAATATTATGAGTCCTTCCAGGCAGCAGAAAAATGAGGCTTTATTAATGTCCCCTCCCCATCTGAATACAAAACAACCTACTTTTTCCCCTAAGGCCACTCACTTAACCAATTTTTTAAATAATAGTTCCTGGACCTATGGAATTTGCTGATCAGCATAATTGAAAGAGAAGATCATGGTGTTACTCCCAACTTAATATGCATTACAGCATTACTGAACTTTTATATTTATCCTTTATTGTGCTAAGTAAGAATTAGGTTTCTTATTCTATTTAAAAAAATAATTTGTAGAAAAACTCAGTTACTGTTTTTACAAAAGCACAACTCAGGTCTTAATTTAGATAATAAGCTATATCTCAGAGAGGGAAGAGGTATGACCCTTAAAAATCATTTTGCACCTAGACAAGAGTAATTGTAATCCAAAATGTTTGCAGGGAGACCTCCTGTTCAAGGTGGCAACATCAGAACAATGTAATAGCAAAATCTATATTCACAGCTTTTACTGGGAAGAGATGCTTCAAATTCATCATTATCATAGTTCTATAACCTTTATACTTTCTGACTAAGTTAAATTTGTACATGAAAGCAAAAGACAAATTAGATAAATAGTCTTTATCACTAAGTCTCCTATCAAGAGTGGGAAAAAAAGTTCTGTGAAACTATCAGGATATAAATAATCCTGATTTTTCTTTTTATCTTAATTTTATTTCTCCTCCTCCTCCTTTCCTCCTCTTTCTTCTGCCTACCCTCTCCTCTCAAGATCGCAATTGAGATTCTCAATTTAAATTGTAAGATAAAAAACCTTAGGTGAACTTAAATAGTAATTTTTGTCTTATTTCCTTTTTTTTGTGTTAGTAGTTTTCTGTATAATATTTTTAATGAAACAAATTTGTATTTGGGGAAAACGCGATGGTATGCCCACCACCAAGTACAGGAGTACCATATGTAAGCGAGCTGTTTAAATTAATTAAATGTACATAAAATTAAAAATCCGGTTTCTCACTCACGCTAGCTACATTTCAAGTGCTCAGTAGGCACATAAGTCTACCATTGTGTACAAGGTACTTTATACATTGTGTATGAAGTAAGGCGTAGAATCAATTTTTATCCCACCTCTTTTGGCAAAATAATTCTGACCTGCTCCTTTCCTTCCACATTTCACCCGGATCACATCTCTTTGCCCTCAGTTTTCATGAGGCCCTCTATCTTTCTTTCATAAACGTGCATTGATTATTAGTTACCAAATCTTCACTGCTCTAAGATCCATTAGGAAAAACACTATTGTAGCAAACAGATTCACTAAGTATGTCTGAATGAAAGAGTGGATGGGATGGGGTGGCTTGGGAAAAGTTAGGCAAAATAGCAGAAGGGATGTGGAGGCTACAGAAGAATATAAACAAAAATAAGACATAATTTTTTATTTTATGTATTTTTATAATTGTATTTTATTTTAGATTCTGATGATACATGTGCATGTTTGTTACATGGGTATATTGCTTACTGGTGGGGATTGGGCTTCTAGTATACCTATTACCCAAATAGCAAACATTGTACCAGGTAGGTAATTTTTTAACACTCGCCCCCCCCTCCACAATTTTATTTTTAGGTGAATTGTTTATACCCCTAATCAGGTGAATGCTTATTGCCTCTGATCCCACACTCAATCAGTGTGACATGTTCTTTCTAAAATAATGTCATTTTGGCATCCATACTTGACTATCTTCTCAAGAAAGATTTGTGTGTGTGTATGTATGTGTGTGTGTCGCTACTTTCTTCTTTCTCTATGTAGACACGGTTTCCTTCAATAGCAGGAAAAAAATGATTTGAAGATCTTGTTAGGAATTCATACTGAGATCAGAGAGGATACTTCAAAGGACACACTTGAAGATCCTTATCTAATATACCCTAAAGATAATCACATAAAAATTCCACCTAGGATTGAAACCACAGTTATTATATTCCTTAATAAGGCAATAATTTTCCTTTTGTCCCAACTACAGAATGTTCTTCATTTTTAACTTTCAGATATGCCATGATTATCTGACTTTATGAAGTTACAAAGTTGCAACTAAATTTTCAGATTGCTTTTAGTTTTAAAAGAAGAAGAAGAAAAAACCAGTTAGAGCACACTATTTCCCAGGTGGTAAGCAGCAATACTGCCACTGCTTTATTATTATTATTATTTGATGGAATATGATGGATAGAAAATTATTTACCTACTAGCAGGAAAAACATTAATGCTGCAAAATTCATTTGTCTAAAGTTAAAGGCAAACATATTACCCTTTACAAATGAAATGTAATCTCTGCTATCCATCTTTTTCTACTTAACAGTTTCATTAACACAGCATTATTTAGCAATCACCTTAAAGCTTCCTTCTTGGATCTATCAAATACCATGGTTCCAGATTAATCAAAAATTCTTTATTTCAGCTATTTCCTTGTAAACTTCTGTTTGTCTTCTACCTTTTGGTTTGTTCAATTTCCCTAATGTTAAACATTATGACAAATAGACTATGTCCAATTATTTAGGGTTAAGTGGCAACTACACAGCAAGCTGTCAGTCAGATGACATTTTACTAAAGACACTGAATGCATATTTTCCTGGGAATTCACTATGTACAATGTAATTAACATAGCTAAAGAGATCATGCTGGGTAAAAATGTGGTTCTAGTGGGATATTAAAGAAAGAAAAGGTTAACATTTTTTTTACTGGTGGCTATAAAACTATCACAAAGATTTCTCCTCTTGTCATCTTTTTTGGTGTATAGTAGGATAAAACACTTGTAAATGAATAGGTTATAAATTAGACATGTATTGTACCCTACTCAGTGTTAAGTGCTTATGAAGAATCTGATCCTTTAAGAAACAATCTACATGATGAGACAGAATTTCTTTGTTCTATAAAATAGTAGATGAATTACAATTTTGATGACCCTGCAAAAATAATGGTTAATTGTAACCATATTCTTATTTTCTAAAGCAAAATTGTGACCCTCTGTCTTTGAATCTAAGTCGTTTTTCTCAATATAGGGCTTATAACAAGGTATAATTTTCTTTTAATTTGAAGTTAATGCATGAAAATCACAAGGAAAAAAATGAACGTAAAGTTACTTTTACTTTTTTTTTTGAGATGGAGTCTCACTCTGTCACCCAGGCTGGAGTGCAATGGCGCGATCTCGGCTCAGAGCAACCTCCACCTCCCAGTTTCAAGAGGTTCTCCTGCCTTAGCCTCCCGAGTAGCTGGGATTACAGGCATGCGCCACCATGCCGGGCTAATTTTGTATTTTTAGTAGAGATGTGGTTTCTGCATGTTGGTCAGGCTGGTCTCGAACTCCCGACCTCAGGTGATCAGCCCGCCTCGGCTCCCAAAGTGCTGGGATTACAGGTGTGAGCCACTGTGCCCAGCCTACTTTTACTTTTAAACAAATGATCATTTAGGGAGTTCTCTTATCTTAGGAAAAGAGAAGCTATTTAAGTGGAGAATGTGATAAAATAAACAAACGTAAAACATGACTTAGAGGTTGGGTAAGAACAGAGAGTTTTAGATAGAAGAATTTAGCTGCATTTTTATATTTTTCCTTATGGTCAGAGAAGTCATAAAAATCCCACTTTAATATTTTAATAGTAATGGATGCTTACTGAGTAAGAAAACCTGTGCTGGACATTCTGGGTATAATGAAGAATAGGGTACATTCCATAATCTTTCTTCTGTGACAGACATACAAAAAAGTTTTAAAACCATCATAGTAAGAAAAAGAACAGAATGAATCAGGGCATTCAGAGTAGCTTAGATGAGAATGTGGTTACATCTATCTGGAATATCATTAAAAGTTTCCCAAAGGAGGTAGTTAGGATGATTGGTATTAAAGGAAGGACTAACAGGCTGCTTTTGTATGCCAATATGTTATGACATTAAGAGTGCTTTTCTTTGTTTTATTTTACCAATTCATTAAATAAAGATGGCTCTAGATGCACACAACCTTAGCCTAGTGAACATTCAAATGCCAACATGTAATTCATTCAAAATAATCTGCAGGCCTCAAAAGAAGACATTTATGCAGCCAAAAAACACATGAAAAAATGCTCATCATCACTGGCCATCAGAGAAATGCAAACCAAACCACAATGAGATACCATCTCACACCAGTTAGAATGGCAATCATTAAAAAGTCAGGAAACAACAGGTGCTGGAGAGGATGTGGAGAAATAGGAACACTTTTACACTGTTGGTGGGACTGTAAACTAGTTCAACCATCGTGGAAGTCAGTGTGGCGATTCCTCAGGGATCTAGAACTAGAAATACCATTGGACCCAGCCATCCCATTACTGGGTATATACCCAAAGGACTATAAATCATGCTGCTATAAAGACACATGCACACGTATGTTTATTGCGGCACTATTCACAACAGCAAAGACTTGGAACTAACCCAAATGTCCAACAATGATGGACTGGATTAAGAAAATGTGGCACATATGCACCATGGAATACTATGCAGCCATAAAAAATGATGAGTTTATGTCCTTTGTAGGGACATGGATGAAACTGGAAACCATCATTCTCAGCAAACTATCACAAGGACAAAAAACCAAACACCGCATGTTCTCACTCATAGGTGGGAATTGAACAATGAGAACACATGGACACAGGAAAGGGAACATCGCACTCCGGGGACTGTGGTGGGGTGGGGGGAGGGGGGAGGAATAGCTTTTGGAGATATACCTAATGCTAAATGACGAGTTAATGGGTGCAGCACACCAACATGGCACATGTATACATATGTAACAAACCTGCACATTGTGTACATGTACCCTAAAACTTAAAGTATAATAATAATAAAATAAAATAAAATAATCTGCAGGCTTTTGAATTCAATAAAAAAAAATGTTAAAACACACATAGAAGAAAAAGGTTTTTTTTTGTGTGTGTTGTTAATAATGTGTCACTTACTATATGGGGTATGTTGAATTGTCACTGCAGAATCCCTTAGTCTCTATAAGTGGCAAATCTAGGGTAATGTAACAAAGAAGTAATAATGAAATAGAGTTGTTTGGCTATAAGCAGGAATTATAGCTGTAACGTACCTATAAAGACCATTTAATTAATTCAGTCGACATCTGCCTTAATCACTGGTGAAAATTAAGCCACGTTTGACCAACAACCAAAACGTAATTCAGTTAGTAAACTGTTGAAAATGAACAGGGGAAAAAGTACTTTCCGTGTACTTGTTTTTAAATATTCATGCTATTGAACCATTCCCACTAAATGCATAAATGACAACATAATATTCAACTGTAACAGTTGGTGGAAGCCATTTTAGTAGCAGTTTAACAAACAGAGATGAATTTTAATTTGCAATGCCAGTTGAGCTGTAATAAAAACTAGTATTCCAGCTGTGAAAAAAAAAAAAAAAAAAGACCCACACAGCTTGGTTAGAGTTATTTACAGTTTTTTTTTTTAAAATACTTTACAGTACAATGAAACCATCTTGTTTCTATCCACACCAGAAGTTTGTTAAATCTCAAAATACATCTTAGGAAATGCAAAAAGCATGTCTCTTTAGGGAAATATAATATCTTTGTTGTATTAGATTACAGTGTTCAATTTAGTACAAGTTAGCAAGCTAAGTGTGCTATAGTTTTTGCACTGTTTCAAAAATTGTGAGGGTTACTTTAGAGTAAATGAAAAACCTGTAGTTACTTTTAAAACTAATAAAAAAAGGTACTGTCTAACATTGAGTTCACAAAAATATATACTTTGCATTCAATGCTTACTTGCTTGGTTGATATTTTATTAACAAAAATATTAACTTGTTTATCAGGAACGCATTTTAGAGAAATTTTTTTCATTCTTAACTATAAACACCAAATAATTTCAGTTAAAATTTTTCATAGATCTATAATCATATTCCCAAAATGATTGTCTCACTTGTAAATAATAACTAGATCTGAGCAAATGGGCATCATAGGTTTCCAATTTAATATGACATTTCACTGTGATTTTAAGAAAAGAGGGTCTCGCTCTGTCACCCAGATTGGAGTGGAGTGGTGCAATCAGACCTTGCTGCAGCCTGCAGCCTCACAGTCCTGGGCTCAAGCAATCCTCCCACTTCAGCCTCCCAAGTAGCAGGGACTACAGGCATGCACCACCATGCCTGGCTAATTTTACTATGATTTTTAAAATTGTGCTGCCACTTAAAAAACTAGTTACTCATAGGATTATGTAGATTTCACAATATAATTTTATTTTAATTTTTTTAAAAATGGAGATGATAAAAAGAATAATGATAAGAAAGAAGAAAAAAGAACAATATTTACAGGAGAAGCCCTTCTCTATCTTATAAGAATGTTGAGGTGCAAGAAAGATGCTTTTTGTGCTGAATGGGGAGACTATGGGACCATGGATGCTAAGCAAAAAGCAGAAAGCAAGGCACAGTGCTTTGCATGAGGAAAGGGATTCCCTTGACCCTGTGGTAGAACCCAGCAAGGAAGGATGAAGTGGAGAAATGCAGGAGGCATGAAGGCAGGGAAACTATGGGAGTGGAGGGTGGATAGGGGTGGGAATAAAAAGTAAGAGAGACACAGAGACAAGGAAAGCATGACTGAGAGTTCAAAGCATAGAGAGCTCAGTAGAGGAAATGAAGGGAAGAAGACAGATCATGAAATTGAATACTGAGGTGGTTTTGCTTTATGTGTGAAGTGTAAGATCACTTCTCTACTTAGGAGAACTTTACTACAATATTACATTGGTCAGCACACACTTTGAAATAGGATCTGTGGTCTTTGGATTTGAAAATATTCTGAGACTTGTCCTAAGGAAGACACAGTGGAGAGCTGAGGTCAGCCAAGTAACTAAAATTTGATTTAAGTTATGTATGTGCCATTCCACAGTCATCAATGTTTACTTTTCTTTATGTAGAAGAATGTATAAGCTTTTGATATATGATTAAGCCAAATATTATAAAATATCCCTTCACTGGTATATCCAATTTTCAAAGAAGGACAAAAACAATTTGTTTTTATTTCCCTTTCATATCAGTGCCTTGCACAGGGCCTGGCACACAGCAGGTACATAATAAAATATTTTTTGAAGGAATGAATGCAAAAATAGATTTTTTTCGCCGAATATGCAGCTTTTGCTCTTGTTTGATATCACTATTGTTATCACTGTTATTATCTTAATAAAGTGTATTTGAACCTTTCAGCATGCTCAGATTTCCAAGTATGACTTTTCAGTTTTATTTGGTTTAAAAATCCGACATTGTAATGGGTACCGCTATGGCTGCACTTCGAATCACTTAATTTCTCAAAATAGTGTCAGTGAAAACTCTCTATGTTGAGTACAGCCATGCAACAAAAGCCGTAACTTCCTGTAATGAAACCTAATGAAAAATCTCTGGGCTAGATTAGATGGTGTTCTGATGTGAGGCCAAGCAAAAGAGAACACTTAAGAGAAGGCTGTGGAGTTGAAATTACACTTTGTAGAAGAACAGGCAGGACGCATGAGGAACTGAAGGCAGAATACCAAAGCACCAGCGGGGTTATCTGCATTTTTTTTAAACCTCCCTGAAGACTGGCTGTGAAAGCTGACTGCTTCTAGAGAGATGTCAGCGTGAGCTGCAATAGACCTATTTTCTGCGTCCAACATCAAGATATGTGGTCTGGCAGGTATGAGGGTATTTGTATGGACAATGGCTCTAAGTATTTGAAATAGGAACTGCCATATAATAGTGTGTTACCCTCCAATTCCTGGAGATTCAAAGATAATTTTAAAAAGGAATACATAGGGAGACATGAGTAAGAGGTAGAGACAGAAATGTAAGTACAGAGGAAAAGTTAAGAGAGATTTTAGAATATATCAAGAAGAAAACTCAAATGAGCACAGTGACCTCATATCAGGTCTCTGGAGCTCACACCTTCCAAATTTTCAGGAAAATGAACTGCATAAGAAAATAATTATATACATTTACAGTGCAAAGCATTTAACTAAGAAAATTAAATATGTCTTTTAGACACTCAGGACAATTCATTTTCAATACCAAAATAACAGAAAAAAAAATCATCGGAATACTGGCTGTTGCACGGATGACCAAGAATGAAATTGCAAGGATTTTCTTGGGTCACTTTATTTATTTAACCGGAATATATTTATTTTATAATATGAGCATGAGACTATGCTAGGCATTTTGGGGGATACCCAAGAAGTAGAAATTCGATTAAATCCTAATTTATGCACAGTCTTATTTCAAGACCAGTCATTTTCTTATAATAAAATCAGACAGGCTGGGTGCGGTGGCTCACGCCTGTAATCCCAGCACTTTGGGAGGCTGAGGCAGGTGGATCACGAGGTCAGGAGATCGAGAGCATCCTGGCTAACATGGTGAAACCCCATCTCTACTAAAAATACAAAAAACTAGCCGGGTATGGTGATGGACGCCTGTAGTCCCAGCTACTCAGGAGGCTGAGGCAGGAGAATGGCTTGAACCCGGGAGGCGGAGCTTGCAGTGAGCCGAGATCACTCCACTGCACTCCAGCCTGGGCGACAGAGTGAGACTCTGTCTCAAAAAAAAAAAAAAAAAAAAAAAAAAAAAAAATCGGAGAGACAGCCCAGTGTTTGTGACAAAATTGGCAAAGCTGGCTTTCACTTCTAGCCCTAACTCCTACCTTTGTGACTGGGGACAAGCCAGTAAACTTCACTTTACCTACATTTCTCACCTATGCTACAGGAATGCCTAAAGATATTCAGAGAAGTGTTGGGAGAATGTTTCTCGTATGGTTCCTGGTGCTTATTTGATCCTTACTTTGATCCTGGTGCTTATTTGATCTATCACATGTACCCGCCAAATATGTACATTTTTTATGTATCAATAAATAAAGAACACAAATAAAAAATTTCAGCTTTGCCTGCTAATAAAGCAACAATCTGTATACATAATAAATATTTTAATATGGGCTTGGATCAAGGAACCAATTAAGTGCTTTAATAAAGTAGAAATTAGACCAACTTAAAAATAGGAAAAATATACTTTAAAATAAGAAGTAAATTTTGGAAAGCAAAAGAAACAGCAATAAGGGTTGTGTGGTTATTCAGTGTGTAAGTTGGCACATTTCAGAATCAGACAGCTTGGGTCTGAACCCTGGCTCCACAACTTTATCTGCAAAGTGGGTGTAATAACAGTATCAACCGCACAATGCTGTGAAAATAATACACTTAAGAGTGAGACGTTCAGGGCTGTGCCTGGCATGTAGTAAGCATTCAATAATAGCTAACTAACATTGATTAGTATTATTATTCTGACAGCTTAAGTAGTTACCTGCCTTGTCAAACTTCCATATTAAATGCCCTCAAGGCCACCGTGGTTATCTTTCCCTGTGCGTACCACAATTCAAAATTCCAAAATTAAAAAAAAAAAAAGTATTTGTGTAAGCATTAATTTGGTGACCGGCTTCCTCAGCATCCAGTAAGCTTCCTGAAAGCAGGCCTCATGTTCTCGATCATCAGCAATACTTCTCCAGTGCCTGCCCAGCTTGGTAAGCACTGAAATTAACCTTGAATAATGGAATAAATGGAAAGAAAAGGATACATGGCTATCTCCAAGGGGTTTGTTTGTTTGTTTGTTTGTTTATTTATTGAGACAGAGTCTTGCTCTGTCGCCCAGGCTGGAGTGCAGTGGCGCCATCTCAGCTCACTGCAACCTCTGCCTCCCAGGTTCAAGGGATTCTCCCCGCTCTGCCTTTCTAGTAGCTGGAATTACAGGAGCGCACCACCACACCCAGCTAATTTTTGTATTTTTAGTAGAGACAGAGTTTCACCATGTTAGCCAGGCTGGTCTGGAACTCCTGACCTCAAGTGATCCAACTGCCTCGGCCTCCCAAACTGCTGAGATTACAGGCATGAGGCACTGCGCCCGGCCTCCAAGGGCTATTTTTAAAGTGTAGTTTGGCTTTAATTTTTCATCTTCATCACATCGTTTTCCTATTCAAAGTGTGTATGTAAGACAGCACACTGAAGCAGTACAGAATATTTATTAGCGGGCTGAGAAGAAGAAGAAAAGGAGGCCATTTACATGTAAGTGTATGCTTAATGTAGCCCCTGATGGAGAATACCCAAAGGGTACCACCAGCTTCCTTAGATAGTTATTGGGAGCCTAATTCAGGTAGGTTAATTGTAGGGTAGTATAGATGTGTGCTGGCCTGTGCAAAATAGCAAAGGAGAGACTGGCAAGCTGCCTCTGCTGGCTGTGGAATATAATAATGTTACAGCATCCGCTTCCTCTGGCTTTTGCATGTCACTAGTCAAGAGTAACTTGGAAGAAATGGAAATATTTCTCTAGATTAAAAAAAAAAAACTTTCCTCTGACCCATTAAGTTATTATACTAAGAACAACTTAAGTTGTATCATTGGTCTTAATTAAAACTTTTGAAATTCATGAGGGCCTCTGGGGTAAGAACTGAGACTGTTTTTCTTCCCTAGCACAAGCCTTAACTCATATGCAAGAAGATCTGGCTTTAAGTACTTAATAGCAACACTTACAAACAGTGTGCCTCAGAGTACACTTTCTAAATTCTCACAACTTTGACTTACACTTCTGCAAATCATGGATAAATAGTATTTGGCTCACAATCTTAACAGATTAGATGAGATGACCAATGAACAACAAATAGTGTAGTGTCTGTCACCTACTAAGTACTCAGACAATGTTAGTGCTCTCTTCCTCAAGCTGGTTGGCAGTTTCTTATAAAGTTAAACATACCTTATGACCCAGCACTTCCACTCCTGGATTTTTACCCAAAATAAATAGAAATGGGTGATCACAAAAATATTTATGGAAGAATCTATAAGAGCCAAAAACTGGACAGAAGAAAGCAGCCACAACTATCCATAAACAAATACGTGCTTTTATAAACAAACTGCACTTTTACCTACTGGATGAAATACTACTCAGAAATGAAAGAGAATGAACTACTAATATAGGGAACAACATGGATAAAGCTCTCAAACATTATGTTTTAGAAGCCAGACACAAAAGATTATATACTATACTGTTTTTTAATCTATGAATTTACAGAGCAGACAAAATTAATCTATGAGGATGAAAGTCAAAACAGTGGCTTCCTCTGGAGGAGGAGGATCTGCTGCAAATAGAGCAAAGGAAATTTTCTGGAGTGATGGAAAAGTTCTATAAGTGGACTAGAATATTGGTTTTTGTGTATACCCATTTATCAAACTCCTCAGTTGCATATGTAACTGTTTATACTTTTTACTTTATTAAGAAATAATTTTTAAAAATTAAAGGCAAAGAATACATCTTTCTAATGTTTTCCTCTTGAGCCCAAAAAGATTCCAGACAAATAGTAAATGAATACATTTGTTGATGTAAATGTTCTTGCTATATACATGTATTTGCATACCTTTATCCTTTGTATATGACTATTTATACCCTTACAGACACATATACATGGCATAATGCATACTTTACCTATGATACACACCACCCACTACCCTCAGCCGCAACTATACCAATGCATGTGTTCTGGCCACGTCACCTGCTGCTGGTTTAACTCCTAAATTAAGTTGTAAACTGCCAGAGGCTGAAGTCAATTATTCTTCTTTTCCTTTATCTTACTCATCTACTATTGTTGCTGAGATATAAATTCTCAGTAAGTGCACAGAGGAAGGATACAAAAGTGGGAAAAATAATCTTCTTTTTTTTTGAAGTGGAGTCTCCCTCTGTCACCCAGGCTGGAGTGCAGTGGTACAGTCTCGGCTCACTGCAACTTCCGCCTCCTGGGTTCAAGCAATTCTCCTGCCTCAGCCTCCCCAGTAACTGGAATTACAGGTGCATGCCACCACGCCTGGCTAGTTATTTTTTATTTTTAGTAGAGATGGGGTTTTGCCATGTTGGCCAGGCTGGTCTCGATCTCCTGACCTCAAGCAATCCACCCTCCTCGGCCTCCCAAAAGTGCTGGGATTATAAGCATGAGCCACTGCACCCGACCAGAAAACATCTATTTGAAAACCACCTTAGTTTTCTTTTGAAAGAGTATCCACCTCGGGAAATCTTAATATACATTTTATTTTTCCTTTTTTATTGTGATAATTAGAATTAAATTCCTTTTTGTCAGTAATACTAGACATATCACTACAACAATAATTTACCTTTTTACTATTTTACTATTTTTTGCTGACTTGATTTAGTTTTGGATAATTTCTCTTTCATTTTCAGCTTTATGGAGGACTAATTGAACAATACAAATTATATATATTCAAGATGTACGGTGTGATAATGTATGTGTACATTTTATAATGATTATCACATTACATTCATTAACACTTTCAGTATTTTCATTACACAGTATATTATCATAGACTAAGAGAAGTCTAAAGCTTGCCTACCATGAATCATTAAAATGTCACATTTTGGCTTTATGATTTTTTCAGAAATCTATTCTATTTCGGTTTAGCCACTTAGGTCAGGCAAGAGAAGACTTACTTTTTTTTCAACTTATATTTATTTGTTCAAAGTTTTTAGAGGTACTCAGGTGGGTATTAAATACTCTCTCTTTTAATTTTTAAAATGTTATTGACCCTGATTTATAGTTTACTGGATAAACTAAGTTTGAATGAATAAAGCTTCAGAAATCTGAAATTTACATTTAATGAACCTAACTGTTTTAACTTCTAATTTGACCAACGTTAAAACTCTAGTATGAGACCACTTTAATTTAGGAATGTGTTCTATGAAGAGACCAAGAGTACTGGAGTATTGCCAGAAATGCTTTGTAGTCAGAAATTCAGAATTTCTTTCTTTCTTTCTTCTTCTTCTTTTTTTTTTTTTTTTTTTTTTTTTGTATTTTAGTAGAGACGGGGTTTCACCATGTTGGCCAGGATGGTCTCGAACTCCTGACCTTGTGATCCACCCACCTCGGCCTCCCAAAGTGCTGGGATTACAGGCGTGATTCACTGCACCTGGCCAAAATTCAGAATTTCATATAACATTTTCAAGTCACTGAGTTACTAAACTTCATGTAAAAACTTTTTGCTATTTTTGAATTATTTCTAAATTGTATACTGTACCTTAACAAAATATCCTATTTTAATACAGACAGAAATGTAGCCCAAAAAATAAGAAATAAAATCATATTAATTAATCCATTCATACAGCAAGTATTTGGGACAGGCTTAATACATTTCAGGTATCATGTCAGGCAATGATAATGCAAAGTTGAGTGAAATTTGTCTCCACTCTTAAGTAGTAACTGTATTGATAATATATATAGTAACATTTGTTATCATTACTACAGTCATCTTCATCAAACTGGATACTATGTCTACTATTTCACTACTGTTCCCCAGGGGCAGGCACAATAGCAGCTCCCCAAAGATGTCTACATCCTAATCCCCAGAACCTGTGAATATTTGCAAAAGAGACTTTGGCAAATGTGATGAAGTAAAGGATCCTGAGATGGGATTATTATTCTGGATCATCTGGATGGGTACAATGTAGTCATTAACTCCTTATAAGTGAAAGGGGAAGGCAAGTGAGTCAGTCCAGGAAGATGCGGCAACAGAAGTAGAAATTAGGGTGATACCATTCCTGACTTTCAAGATGGAAAGGGGTCATGAGCCAGGAAATACAGGCAGTCTACAAAAAAAAAAAAAAAAAAAGAATTTGGATTCTTTCTTTGAACCTCCAGAAGAAACTCAGTCCTGCCAGTACCTTGATTTAAGACCAGTGATACCCATTTTAGACTTCTGCCATCTAGAGATTTAAAATAATAAATTTCTATTGTTTTAAGCCACTAAGTTCTGGTTAATTTATCACAGCAGCAACGGGAAACTAATAACATCCTCCATTCACTGGCTCTCACCCTGAGAAAATCTTCACAAATACAGAAGTTTGAGCCTCGGTTTCTTTATGTTCAAATGAAGACAAAGAAAGTTCAATTAAGTTTCACAAATCACATATTTAATGCATGATTGCATGAAACTAACATCTCATGATATCAATTCTACACCAGTTCTAAACTAGAAATTCCTCAGAGACAAGGTGATGATCCTATCAGTAAATGATTGCAATATAATGAGTTTGAACTAAAGCAGAGGTATGTGCAATATGGGGTGGTAGTGGGTGATGGTGGTTGAGTTAGCAACAGAAACACTCAATTCAGTAACAATGAGTGAGGCCCCTTTAAAAGTAGGTTCTTTGTTCTTTTTTTTTTTCTCTTTCCTTTTTTTTTTTTTTTTTTTTTGAGACTGAGGAGTCTCACTGTTGCCCAGACTGGAGAGCAGTGGCGCCATCTCAGCTCATTGTAGCCTCCTCTATCTCCCGGGTTCCAGCAATTCTCCCACTTCAGCCTACCAGGCAGCTGGGATTACAGGCATGCACCACCATGCCCAGCTAATTTTTGTATTTTCAGTAGAGATGGGGCTTCACCACGTTGGCCAGGCTGGTCTCAAACTCCTGACCTCAGGTGACCCACCATCCTCGGCCTCCAAAGGGCTAGGATTACAGGCATGAGCCACTGTAAAAAAGTGTAAAACCACTTAAAAGTAGGTTCTAAGACAGGAATTAAGCAGGACTGATTTGGAAGAAAAGGAGTCAGAAGACTCATCTGATAAGAGAGGATACAGTAAATAAATCAGCTTAAACTAGCCAGAACCAAGTGACAACAAAAGCAGCCTTCACTTCTCATTGTACCCTCATTATAATGCATTTCCCTACTGAAAAACACACCCCCCTCACGATGTGACAGTTTATGTTTGCCATAGCAACCACCAGAAGAAGCTGTACATGGTAAAAAAAAAAAAAAAAAAAAAAAAAAGCCCTTTCTAGATTCCTGGAAATCCTCACCTCTTTCCCCTGAAAGCCTATGAATAACCCTCCCCCTAATTACATATATTAAATGCAATCAGTAAAACAGCTAACCCAAGACCCTCCCAGTACATCTCCTCTCTGAGATTCCCCCACTGTGTCTGTACAGTAGTATTTGCAATAAGCTTCACTTTTCACTTTGCACTTGTGATTTGCTCTTGAATTTTTTATTGAAATGAAGAACCCACATCTCCCACAACTCCTTAGGGGACTGGAGGTTCTTGCCCAGCATCAGTTCTACTGTCGCCCTATACAATAGATGAAGAAACAGGTTTATAGTGGATAGGAAGTTTGCTATAGACACACAACAAGAAAGTAGGCAGCCACAATTTTAACTTAACGTTTGTCAGACTCAGTGTTCAACTGTTACAAAAAGCAGCCACCTATAGTATCTGTAAAGAAATAAAGCCAGGGATTGGTTGTACTGGTGATGAAGAATGTCTTTACAGGAAAAAAATAGCTTCATCTAGATCATGAATGATAGGAGGACTTGAGACCCAAGGTTGATTAAAGGATAAAAGACATTCCAGAAAATGAACAGCGTGAAGATAATAAAACTCCACATGACTGGCTGGGTGTGTTGGCTCATGCCTGTAATCCCAGCACTTTGGGAGGCTGAGGCCGGTGGATCAGGAGTTCGATCCTGAGGTCAGGAGTTCGATACTAGCCTGGCTAACATGGTGAAATCCTGTCTCTACTAACAATACAAAAAATTTAGCCAAGCATGGTGGCAGGAGCCTGTAATCCCAGCTACTTGGGAGGCTGAGGTAGGAGAATCACTTGAACCAGGGAGGTGGAGGTTGCAAGGAGCCGAGATCATGCCACTGCACTCCAGCCTGGGCAACAAGAGCGAGACTGTATCTCAAAAAAGAAAAAAAAGGAAGAGAAACTCCACAAGACTTTGGAAAACCTCCAGTGGTTTGAAATAAAAAGATCTTAAGGTTTAAGAGAGAACGTATTAGTCAGAGAAAGCTATTGTCAAAGCAAACCAAAATATCACTGAGATGACACAATAAAATTGTATTTGTTATTGATGTCAAGGTCCAAAAAGAGTCTACCTCATCTGCATACTCTCTCTCATAGCTCTCCACCAAATCATGTTTCTGGGATCCAGGAGCTTTACACTGTGTGGCTCTGACATCCCTTAGGCCTTTGAGTCCTTCTTACCAGCCACGTGAAAGGGGAAAAAGAGTATTTGGAAAAGCCCAGAAGAGATTTTAAAGTGTTGGTTAATATTTTTGATGAGTTGTGTAACAATGTACAATATTTTGTGGAGAGAAAAGGCCCATCTGATTCACAAATTTGTCTATTACTCAAAGTCTCTTACAGAGATTTCAAGAGTATCTTCCTGAACTGGTTTAACATGGCTCATATTCACTGTGGCTAGGTTAGAAAATTCCACCATCCACAATGCACCTAGGAGCATCAGCCTGGTTTACCTAAAAGGCAGCAACATCATCCTTGATTTATTCAGCTCAGGTTAGGTTTCATCTTCTGAACAATTTTGACCATTATTTTGTTTTGTTTCATTTTTGCCACTGACAGAGTAATGATTAATTAGATAGTAACCTGGGCTATGCAATATTCTGTTTTGATTTGTTTTCCTTAGGGAAAATTAAAAGGATACATCCCTATAAATAAGACCTATATTTGATCAACTTTAGGGGACTTCTATAGTGGCAAAGTAAAACAACGACTTTGAATAAAAAAGGGAGTTTACCTCATTGAATATTTTTCTAAAGGGATATACTCAAGTTTAAACTTATTATATTATAGCCCACCTCCGATTTCAACATTGAAATACAAGATGTTTAATAGCCTCACTCTCTCTTTCCTTACCCCATTGCATCACCAGTTTCATTAAGACTGTCAGTTGCAGTTACCCCATACCTCAAAAACACTAGAGGGTAGAACTGAAAGACAGTATTTTTATCACTTTGGAAAATGCTATTATACACTTGTACACATTTTAATTTGAAGGGGTTGGCCTTTGGAATTGGAAAGATTTTGCCAGATGTCCAGTCACATAACATAACAAGAGACGCATTAGTATTCCTATTTTTTAGATGAAGAGTCAGAGGACCATCTAAAGTCTCACAGTTAAAGAGTGGAGCCAGGACTCAAACCTAGGTGTTTCTTATTTCAGAGTCCATGAATAACTTAAGATTAACTAATTGTTTTTACTTTGTATTAAGGAATAAAGAAAAGTTATTTTTTGCGGTATGTTAGCATATCCTGGGTTTCTGCTTATCTGCATATTTGAGTGGTTCTGTAAGAGGACATTTGCAGGTTTATTATTCAAAATATGCTTTAAGATTCTTCAATGAAAAGGCTAAACAAGTTTAATTACAAAGTCTCTGTATGAGATTCCAGAAGGAATAGTCAGAGATTGTACATGCCATATACTTTAGTGGGGTCTGGAGAGGATGATTGCAGAATATAGCATTCTATATTCTGTATCAATTAACACAAAAGACCAAATCAGACCAACTATTCCAACTTCAGAAATGAAGTCCACATATTTCAGGTGAATAAAAATTTAGCAATTGTTTTCTATTAAAATTTCTTGTTTTCAACATTACCTAATCCTAACAGTTATATGAAACCATCATCTCATATTAAGTAAACTCATTTATATTCTTTCTGGGAAGAAAAATAATAAAACCTCAGCTGCATTAATGCTAACGGCTTATCGAGAATGTTTAGAATGAACACAAAATTGTTATGATATTATTTTTGTAATTTTGTGGCACTATAATAAGGATTAGTATATGAACACTAGACTATAATAAAGAGAGAAATTAAAATCAATCTCATATTTGCACCAGATAAACCTTTGAAAATAGGTTAAAATGCTCCCTTAAATATCATAATAATTGGAATGTATGAATATTTTTTCTCCTTGAAGTAAGTCCCACTTATCAGCCTATTACAGAAGGTAACAATTATGTTTTAGGTATAGGAAGATTGAAGACACCAAAGTCAAGAAATGAAAAAAAGAGCTCATAGTCTTTATATTATACTTTTTTTTTAAGTCATCACCTGCAGCCCTCTGGGAAGACCTACTACCCGCCAGTAAGAACATGAAGAAAAAGAGGCTCAGTTTCTCCCAGTGTTTGCTGTGTCTTGTCTGAACTCTTAACTCTGCTTAATGAAGTACCTTAGATCCTGCCTTTTTGGTTATTAGATATGCTAATTCTAAATATTCTTCTTGGTGTTTCTAACTAATATTTGTAAAATATGATTTACTCTGCTTTAGCTCTGGGGTAGCCATATTTCTTAGATAGGAATTCATATGCTAATGTCAACCCAATTGATATGGGTTGGCTCTGTGTCCCCACCCAAATCTCATCTCAAATTGTAATCCCCATGTGTCGAAGGAAGGAGGTAATTGGATCATGGGGGCAGTTTTCCCCATGCTGTTCTCGTGATACTGAGTGAGTTCTCGTGAGATCTGATGATTTTATAAGGTAGTTGTCCCTGCTCTTGCTCACTTTTTTTTCTTGCTGCCTTGTGAAGAAGTTGCTTGCTTCCCCTTCACGTTCTGCCATGATTGTACGTTTCTTGAGGCCTCCCTAGCCATGTGGAATTCTGAGCCAATTAAATCTTTTTCCTTTATAAATTATCCAATCTCAGGGAAGCTCTTTATAGCAGTTTGAAAACTAACTAATACACCAATTCATACATCATCTTCAGTAGGGTGACCAACAGTCCTGGTTTTCCTGAGACAGTTTGGATATTAGCACTTGAAGTCTCATGTCCAAGGAAATCCTTTATACCCAGGCAAACCAGAATGGTTGGTGACTGAGCACTTTTCGATATCCTGTATCTACTGGATAAGAGAGGATGGGAGAAGTTGTGAATATTATCTCCCAAATGAAAATTTGTTGTAAAAAAAATAGTCTATTAGTAATAGTAGTATATATTATGGTATTTATGTGCGTACATTAGTTGCTTGATAATTTTAGTCTTTGTCTTCTTATGATTTGATGATAAAATAAATGATTATCATAAATTGTATTTTAATTTTTTAATTTTTAATTTTAACAATTGTTTCCATTTGAAAAACAAGAAAACATGGGTCTCAGAAATTAAACTAAAATGTCATACAAAAAAAGATTGGTTCTCCAACTCTCATGTAGGAGAGGATATTTGTCAAGTAATTTGAACCTCCAAAGGATGTTTGGACCCTGTTCTTATAATAAGGACCAGTAACTTTATTTTATCTATCTATCTATCTATCTATCTATCTATCTATCTATCCATTATCTATCTATCTATCTATCTATCTATCATCTATCTATGTATCTATCTATCTATCTGAGAGAGCCTGGAGAATGTGAATGTCTAATGGTCAAGGGTGGAGATGAAAAACTCCGAATCATTGCTCTGAATTTTAACTGTGTTCTTTGTTTAGTAAGCAGTTTATTATTTCTCCTAGGAAACCATTTTTGTTTAATGTTTTGGAAGCAGTAGCCTACCTTTATTTGTTGCAAAAGAAACACATAGCTGTACATCTGGTACCTAGAAACAAAACTTGTCACTTGTGAAGAACCTCAAAACATCCATTCATTTGAAGTTACATCGATGGACCACTCTTTCCAATCTTAAGATACATTCAAGGCTAGGAGAGCAGAAAATCCTGAACTGTAGTGTTTCATGAAATAGCATTGGCATTCAAAAGGGCGTTTGGAATTCTAAAGAATTCTTTCATTAAGCGAAAAGCAGATTGGTATTTGAAAATATCTGAAAATATAATAATGGTTAAATTACTTTAGTAAATGTAATGAGAAAACCTTGAGACTTTATTACCATATATTGGATTCTGCCAAGTCTTTTTCTTCCCTAGAGTGCATAAATAAAAATAAAACCAAATAAATTATGGGGAGGAAACTTCAGAAATTTTAGTGAAGTTAAATTGGCATTGATTTTAGAAAAATGTAGGCTTGCCGGACAAAATAAAGCAATAATCTCAGGTATTTATTCCTTTTAATATTCTCTTTCTCAGATATACCTTACTTATGAAACATAATTTTAGTTAAATAGTTATGAAGAGTAATTCTAACAAAATTCTCATGTTTCATATGTACTCAATTGTAAATATGTTACCAACATTATTTAGTACATATGGTGTTAAATATAAAACAGTGGCACATGTAATGCATGCATGAGTAGTAAATTTTATGTTAATTTTAAGTGAAAATACTTTTCATAATTTTAGAACCAGAAAAAAGGTTACAGGAGGTATCTGTTCAGATGGGCAAAAGCCTTTGCAATTGAAAACAAATATAAACACATATATGTATATGCTTATGTACACATTCATGTATATATGTGTACACATGTATACATATATGTTAGCTATAAAACTCTTGACAAAATCTCTTATGTAAAGAAGAAAATTATAAACATTTCTGATCTCAGGTATAGGTAAGCTTTTTAGATATTTGGATTATTTGGAAGAACAGCCTTAAGCCTTGTATGCAGTCATTTGTATACTTTTGAGAAAATTGGGATAATCTCAAACTAATAACTTAAAAATATCTTTTGTTAAATAGCAAAACATTAATATTCCCCATGTCATTATTCTTTTTGTAGTACATTTATTGTTTTATTACAATTGATGATAAATTATAAACAATTATATGAGGAACATCTCATTGAGTACATTTTTTGACATTTCTATACTCCATAATTAGGTCATTAGAAGAAGTTTTGGTAATTAGCATTGATGCAAAAGTCATGCTTCTTTTACCCCTTTTATAAATCTATGGTTTTTAAGCTTTACTGTACATCAGAATCAACTGGTAGTTTTGTAAAAACACGTGTTGCTGGGCCTCATCCACAGAGTTTCTGATACAGTACATCTGAAGTAGGATATGAGGATATTCATTTCTAACACACCAATGCTGCTGAGCCAAACCAGTTCTCAAAGTGCTGAGCCACTTTAAGAACCACTGTGACATATATAGCCAATGCTAAAAACCAAATCATTTAAAAGAGTAGTCACTGTAATGTTAGCACTTGTTGATTGAGAAAATATGTGCACACATATGATTCATGGATCCATTGCAATGATACTGAGGTCCCTTGAGGCAGGTATAGGGTTCCTGTATCACAGGTCATTGATTTTCTTCCAGTTGATTTCAAAACAAAACAAGTCTTCATTTTTCAGACTTTGATATTTTGCTATTGCCTTTTGAACACCAAGTTTGTTTGCTGATGAATAAATATTTTGAGTTAGCTTAAGGTGGTGCTGTGAGGCACAGTTAATTTTCAGCTTTGTTACCAATGTGATTACTAGAGAAATATGTTTTGTATATGAAACAGAATTTGTACAAGCATGCATATATTTCATTGCATTAGGCTTTGAATAGAGAATGAGACAACAGTGCAAATACAAGAATAAGAAGTATAAGTATATGAAAAAGGAACTATACTGAGTCAAAAGTGGAAATAATTAGGAATGTCGAAAGTGAATATGAATATATACCCTCTACTGGGTGCGCATTGGGCTGAAGTGATTGACTCTGTGCAACTATGAAACAAAAAAATAAGGCACATGTGCATGTTGCAAATATAACATCAAATGGTGTCAGAGATTTGGCTTTTGTTTTCATGTGTAAAGGTCTCTAGGAAGAAAAACCTAGAAGAGAGGAAATAATAGGTTTCATGAGCCAAATACCAGCCCAAATAATAAACAAGTTATTTATTATTAATGGTTGGGCCAGATCTCTTACATATTCCACCATCATTTTCCATAGTTCTCTTCTTCAAGTGAGATCTTCTCTGATGAAATTGAGACTCTAGTCTGAAAGGGTAACAGGCCTTCTAACTCCCTATTTCTTCAATTTGCAGATGCCTGCACGGGCCCCATCTGATATATCAATCTAATCATTGTGAAGAAACCGGAAACTTGAGAGTGATGGCTGGGCTTGTTAAGACAGGACCAGTCATGTTAATTCACCAATTCATTGCCAGAAGCTTACAAATCTTTTGCTGTGCTAGTGTTCGAGAAGGGGAAGAATGAGCAAAACTTTGTCATCTCCCTTTCTATAATGCACTAATGTTTCTCATTAGCTGTTTCAATCAGTTATAATTAGCCAATCTAATTAGTAATTCCTCGTACCTAGGTGATGGACTGAGACCAGGGGAGTGCAGAGAGCCAAAAAATTAGACTGAATTATCCCATGTCTCTTTGGCCTTGGGAGAAATATTAGAATAGCAGAAATCACCACTATCCAGTCTCCCCACCCGACCCCCCACACAAACATAAGCCCACAATTATGTCTAAAGAGCAAGGTGCAATCAGGTGCTTTATAAAATTTTAACTCTTTCTTGTAGTAAAGTCTATTCAGCACTTTCATAAAAAACAAAATTAGGAATGCCTGATATTCTATGTCTGTACAAATGTGCTCCTAGATATGAAAAGTCAAGAGCTTTTTGAGTCAAAGTTGGGAGGAAGCAGGGGTCAAACTAGCAGAAGGAGAATACTTTGATACATCCTACACACAAATTGTACCCCAACCCTGGCTATATAACTTGATAATCAGATCAAGAACAGAGCATGTGCATGCTTCAGGCACTGATATGCTAGGACAGTGCCTTACACAAAGAAAGTATTTTTAGGTTGGCCTGAGAAGTTGTATGAAAATCCAATCTGATTTACAAACTAGGGGGCAGGGCCAACATAGTTAATAGAAAAAGGTAGTTGGTTAGCTTAATACAAATTGTTGTAGGCTTAAATATTACAACATGCAAATATCATCTCAGTACCTGACACATAATACATTTTTAATCTCTTTTGAAAACATTTGTCGAAAGAATATGTGCAGTGTCCTTTGTGTCTTGAGAATCAAGAAAATAAGTGGACTGTGAGTAATAATTATGCCTCCGCCTCTCATCATGTATTGATTTAACATTTACTCAGCCCATAGCAGTATTCTCAAAGTGTGGGTCATGTACTGCCCAATGATTTTAGGTATTAAGTGAGAAGAATTTAGGTGGCACATAGATATGGCATTATAGACTTTGACTCACCTAAGAGAAAACATATTCTAGAAATAATCAATAGACATTAAAGAGACTAAAAGGGCATGTCATATTTTATAGCTACTGTGACTTTCACATCAAATTAATACTTGCTACTCTTTCTCTCTCTGTCTCTCTCTGTGTGTGTATATATATTTAGATATATATAAATATATACACACAGAAAGATATAAATATATATATCTCAACGAAGTTGTCTGACTACATGTTCAGAGCCTTAGACAGGCAACAGAAACAAAAAGTCAAAATAATACTTTTGTTCACAATGTATTTATTTTTATGATTATCTTCCTTTTATATTACTACTGCAAAAATAAAAGTGAATAGAGTGTCTATTGGCCTTAACATTTCCTTTTGAAACACATTTTTATAAGTGAAAATTGATTCTGATTACAGAAAAAGAAATAAATAAGGAACAGTGCAAGTAGTTTAAAGAAACCACAAAAAAAGAGTAATGTATAAAAATTAAGTTTGGGGAATTTTTGTCCTATATATATTCAAATTATCTCTTAGAATAGCTAACAGGCATCTCAAAATTAAAAGAGCCAAAGCAGGATTGATTCCTCATCCTTTCTACCCCACCTGTCAAGTTTTCTCAGTTCCTTCCCTTCTTAATCTTCTGAATTGCTATTCATGCTGCTCAAACTAAAGATCTAAAGTTAATCTTGAGTCTATTCTTATCTTCATCTCCACAACGAATGTTCCAGAAAGTTCTATTTAATCTACCTCCAAAACAATCTGAAACCATCCACTTAGTTCCAGTACCACAACTGCCACCTGGATCTACTTCCTAATCACCTGGTGTGGCCTGACTCCCAGTTTCCACTGTTACCTGCCAGCCTGCACAATGCATGTCCTATACAGCATCAGTGATCACTGAGAACATAATTCAGACCCCACTTTTCTCTGTTGACTTCTTATTACCCAAAGAATAAAATACAAACCATTCGTGGCTTCTGAAGCCCTATTTAATCTTTCCCTACCTCTCAGACTTCATCTCTGTCCTTCCCACCAGCTTTCCCTCATCCACCATGGTTTTTCGTCCTTAACATCAAGCACTCCAAGCTTGTTTCTATCATTGAGTCTTTGCAGCTGTCTGTATTTCCTTCCTCACTAAGTTTTATTCACTTATTTCTTCTTATCATTCAGATTTCACTTAGATTTTGCCTCTACAAAGAGGCTTTCCCTGGCCATACCAACGAAAGCATTTGACAAATAATTTGCTTTTAAATTGTCCTATTTAATGGTCTGTATAACACAAATATTTTTTCTTGGGCATTTATTTGTTTGTTATCTATTTCTTCTACTAACACAAGAACTCCAAGGAAACAGTATCCTAATCTGTCTTGTTTGCTGTGGTACAGAACCTGACGCATAGTAATAAGAAACACTCAGTCATGATTAGTTTTTATTATTACCATGCTGTTATTGTCATTGGGTTTTTTATATGACTCCCTAGAATGGCCTATCTTCTAAAACACATTAGTGAATAAAGTGTTTTGGGGAAGTGTATTCGTTCTCCACATTCCTGTAACAAATCACCATAAACTTAGTGGCTTGAAAAAACATAGATATAGTATCTCACACTTCTTTACGTGAAAGGTCTGTTGGGTTAGGCTGATTTCTCGGCTCACAGTCTCACAAGACTGAAATCAAGGTATTGACCAGCTTACTCTTTAACTGGGGGATCTCAGGAAGAATTTGCTTCAATGTTTATTGAAGCTCTTTGCAGAATTCAGCTCCATATGACTATAGGACTGAGGTCCCTATTTACTTGATTGGCCTGGGATTGTTAGAGCCTAGAAGCTAGCTGTGTTCCCTGGCTCAAAGCTAACATAACCGGCCTTCTCATCTTCACATCTATCTGCCTTAATTCTCCTTTATCTTCCTCTTCTTTTTATTTAGGACTGACTCCAGCCAGAGAAATGTATCTGCCTGTATGGGCTCAAGTGATTACATTGGGCCCACCAAGGGCATTTCCCTATATTTAAAGTCCATAATTTAATTCCAACTGCAAAATCCCTTTCACTATGTAAAATAACATTTTCATAGGTGTAATGGAAGGGAGTGAAGTTCATGGGTACAAAAATTCTACCTACTGCAGGAAGTTTCCATTTGAGAGGTCCATCGATCCAAACTTCATTGATAAATCCAGCTCCTGGCATTGTCAGGCAGGGACTGGACCACTTGCCTCACGGCCACAAGATGACTGATGCAACTTTAAGCATCATGTCCACTTTTAAAGGCAGGAAGACATGTGGGTTGAGGAAGCTACAGAAAAAAAAAAAAGCTTTTTCCTGAAGTAGGTCTCTTTTTATCCCTCTATCCCATCAGACTTTTCTGTATGTTTTACAGATGAAACTGGTACACGAATATTCACAGTTGTAAAAGAGGTCAAATAAGGAAATAAATGGCATTTTCCAGTTTCTATTGTAAAAGACTAGCAAGAAAGAAGGAAATTGGTGATAGCTATTGTTCTATTTCTCTGTTGATCACAAATATACTAAGGAAGAGAAATATAAAACAGTTCTCATTATATTTGTTAAGAAAAAAAGTCAGCCAACATTTGCCAAGTTTCCCTTTCCAAGCAGAATTTATTTATTGATGGGATTCTGGGTTGTGTCACTTGATGCTTTAATATTTCCATCTATTAAGAAGGAGAGCAATTTTTTCCATGCTCTTACAGATGAGACAAGTCCCTTGGAAACTGAGAAGGCATGGGATGATTGACTTCTGGACTGCATTCTTATTTTATTGAGATGTTAGCATGCCACTCATTGGGAAAGAGACTGCTAAATGACATTCACATTTACCAGACAGACTGTCAAGGTATATTCAGTGTCATCCCCTCTCCAGAATATGAAGAGTTTCAGGTTTGATGTTTCAAAAGAATTTGGCTCACACCATGTAAGCTCCCTGTGTGTTTTCCTGCTTGGAGTAAGCATGGTGCATCTTTAATTTCTCCTCTGAAAAATCTACACATTGCCAAAAAAGTCATTTTCAGTTTGCTCCATTTAACTGCATCTCTTCACCATTATTGGAATTTTTTTTTTCCTGACATTACATGTTTGACCTGCTGGAACACAGTGAATAGGAAAAATCCAGTTAGAAGTCATATATGCAGGCTTAATGCAAGGGATTTTATTTATAGACTTCAGCGTTCTCAAATCCCTTAGAATTTGTAAAACAGGAAGACGATGATCACATCTTTTCTGTTAAAAAAAAAAAAAGGAGCCTTCGAAATACTCTTAATTCTGAGGCTATATTTATTTTAAAAGTGATATTAATTTCTAAGACAGAGATTAAACTTGAATCTATTACTAAGAAACAAAAACAACTTATATTCTATTTCTCACTTTATACTATTTTTTCTCACTTATTTTATTTAATTCTTGCAATAACACCATGGGCTAAAAACATATGATTGCTATACCTATGTTGTACATTAGGGGTCTAAGGTACTGTTTTAGTCTGCTTAAGGTCCATAAAAAATATCATAACTGGGTGGCTTAAACAACATAAATTTATTTTCTCCTAGTTCTGGAAGCTGGAAGTCTGAGATCTGGGTGCCGGCACAGTGAGTTTCTGGTGAAGACTCCTCCCTCTGGTTGCAGATGGCTGCCATCTTGCTGAGTGTTCACATGACCTCTTTATGTGAGCACTGAAAGAAGGCAAGTGAGCTTTCTGGTGTCTCTTCTGACAAGGGCAGATAAGTGCATCATGGGGCCCCAACATTATGACCTTATCTAAGCCTAATCACTTCCCAAAAGCCTCATCTTCAAACACTATCACATTGAGGATTAAGGCTTGGTTTATAAATTTTCAAGGACATAAACATTCAATCTATAATAGGAACAGACCAGCCAAGTATCTTGATTATGATCACACAGCTAATAAGAATGTAGCCAGCATTTAAACCCACAGAGTCAGACTCCAAAATCCTTATTCTTAGTAATGGATAATGTAGCCTCTTTGATGTTCTATAACCATGAGCCTCAGTAAGTGAAATAAGAAGACATGGATATAATGGATCAATGTTTGTATAGAATTATGAACTCAGAATTATCTTCATTCAACATGTCCCACCTGTTAGCTTATTCTGGGTGTTTCTATGAGGATGTTTTTGGATGACATTAATATTTAAATGCCTGGAATGAGTATCCCAGTCTGCCCTCCATTGTGTGGGTGAGCCTCATCTAGTCAGTCGAAGACCTGAATAGGAAAAACCACTGATTCTCCTCTGAGTAAGAAAGAATTCTCCTATCTGATGACCTCCTATTAAGGACCTCAGCTTTTCCTGGTTCTATAGCTTCTGACTTGAATTGGGATATTAGCTCTGCAGATTTTGGACTTGCCAGTCTACATAATTTCATGAACCAATTTTTTAAAATAATCAATCAATGAATCCCCCTTTTCTCTTTCTAGAAAGATAGATAGATGGATAGATATAGACAGATAGATAGATCGATCCCATCAATATTGTTTCTCTGGAAAACCCCAGAATAGTGTCATATTTCTTTTAGGCTGAGAGTTGTCTGAGTCCTTAGAAGTTGCACACAGATGTCTTTTTAGAAAAGACCTAGGGCAGAAATGGACAATATAAGTGATGCAATTCAGATGAATGTGTCACCAAGTTATACCTAGAGAAGCTGGTTTGCTACAGCAAAAGTTAGATTCAAATAGCTGGACTGGAGAAGCTGTGAGATGGGGCACTAGAGGCATCTGGCACATTAACTTATAAAGAGAAGTTATGTAGAAGAGGTTAAGCAAATCACAAAAGCCCTTTCATCCTTCTGTATAAAACTGAAAAACTAATAATTTCCTTGCCTATTTTAGTTTTATTTTCTTTTCCAAAAACTTAATTCTCAATTCTATTGAAATTTTGAGTGAAAATTCCACTCTGGATGTCAGAATGGTTGAAATTCAGTATCATCAATGGGTGGAAAGAAAGAAAAACCAAACAGAATATGATGTTTCTTTGTCTTTAATGACAGAATTTTTATGCAATGCATGATTTATTAAAGGAATTTGAGCCCATTAAATCAGGACAAGAGAGAATGAAAATTCATATCCTGTTTATAATGAGTCTTTGAAAATGATGCCAATTCATTAAACAGTCACTTGATGAATATTTATTAAGAAGCTACTAAACTCCAGGAACACTACTATGTCGGATACATTAGTGAATTAAATAAATATACTTCCTACTACCCTCATGCAGTTTGCCATCTAATGTGGGGTACAAATAACCTACCATGTGAACAGTCTGCTGGGAGACAAGAGGGTTAAGGAAAATTCTCCCGTAAAAAATATCATAAGACCTTTGTTCTTAACGAATATAGGGTTTTAATAAGATTCACTTATGTGCAAAATGCCAAGTGCCAGACACATTCTCTTTTAGCTTAGATCATGGGAATATAAAGTCAACAGACACAATAGTTTAAAAAAAGGAAGGAGGAAAGGGAGAAAACAGCCTTGAATCTTAATAGCCACAGTCAATTCTCACTGCAAATTAGAATCTCCTTCCAAAAATTAATCTATCTTATGATGATTTACACAAAAAGAGGGTTTAGTGATCTCACCTCTTACCAGTACCTCCTCTAGTGCTTCATGATAAAGGGAGGTTAGTCACTGCCTCTTCTGCTTCTATACTTGCTGACTTAACTAATTACTTCTCTGTATAACTTTTATTATGAGAGAATGATTGGGCTGCAAATCACCCTTTTGAGCAAGGCTTTTATGCCAAGTCCCTTATAGGCTTCTGTGCAATTTGTCAGGAGACATTGTGTGTTGTGGCAACAGTCAGTGATGGTGTCTAATGCAATAGCCTGCAGCTACTTCAGAAGGAACAACAGTCAAAAAAAATGATAGATCTCTACAGTGCGGAGACAAGATGTGTAAACACATTCTTTTATTCCTTCTTTCAGTCTACCAAAAATAAAACAAAGAAAATCAAAGGAAAAATGAGCATCTGGTTCTGTTCCAAGAATTAGAGAAAGCAAAACTTTCTTTCCTTATTTCAGGTTTTTTCTTCTCCAAAACTCTGATTCTCAATGCCACTGACTTAGGAAAATACAGCTCATTACATCATGGAGCTTCTTTTCTGTCTAGCAGGAGAACTTGACGTTGAAACACAATTTCACTAATAAATATGCACCTGGGAATTCACTGGAAATATCTTTGCTTCTTACGTCTGGTTACAATCAATCTCAGCTCATGCAGCTCCACAGCTGTATGAGTTCGTGTATTTTCCCCAAATTTTTATGAGTTCTTGGGGTACGCTGCCTTATTTTTCCCTCTACGTTTGTACTTCTAGTTTCTCTTACCTGATTTGCTTCCCTACTCTAATAAAAATAACATAAAAGTCAGTTGTTTCATTGATTTCTACCAAAAAATTCATTAAAATCACCATAGCCATCTTGAGGTTGATTTTATTGATGATATTAGGAGTCATGAGGAGAAGTGAGATCTTACAGGCCGTGACCTTAGACAAACTTGCTCAATCTATAATAATTTTCTTTCTCTTATCCACTATTGGTTATTCCTCCATAAGAGTATTCTGATTCCATTCAAAGTAGCAATGCACTCTATTTCTTTCTTCTTCTTTTTATTTTTTTTCGAGATGGAGTCTCGCTCTGTCGCCAGGCTGGGGTACAGTGGCATAACCTCAGCTCACTGCAACCTCCGCCTCCTGGGTTCAAGCAATTCTCCTGCCTCGGCCTCCCGAGTAGCTGGGACTGCAGACACGCAGCACCACACCCAGCTAATTTTTATATTTTTAGTAGAGACGGGGTTTCACCATGTTGGCCAGGATGGTCTTGATCCCTTGACCTCATGATCCGCCCGCCTCGGCATCCCAAAGTGTTGGGATTACAGGCGTGAGCCCGGCCCACATGCTATTTCTTAACTTCCCTTTAAAATGTTTGTGGTAGGCAATTTCAGACTACACTCTTGAGTAGCTTTCTGCCCTCCAGTGTGGGCTGGAGTTATGAAGTCACTTATAATGAATAGGACATGACAGAAATGATAAGCCATCTCTTCTGAGATTAAGATATTTTAAAAATGTTGCTTCCTGGCTGGGCATGGTTGCTCATGCCTGTAATCCCAGCACTTTGGGAAGCTAAGGCGGGTGTGGTGGCGCGCGCCTGTAGTCCCAGCTACTAGGGAGGCTGAGGCAGGAGAATGATGAGAACTCGGGAGGCGGAGCTCGCAGTGAGCAGAGATGGTGCGCCACTGCACTCCAGCCTCGGCTACAGTGCAAGATTCCGTCTCAAAAAAAAAAAAAAAAAAAAAAAAGTTGCTTCCCTGTTGGGTATTTTCTCACATTCTTTGGATTGCTCGATCTGGGGAAGTCCTGTGGAGAGGACCATGTGAGTGAGGTTGGAAGTGGATATTCTCAGCCTTGCCAACATTACATGCATAAGCATAGATGTGAGTCCTCCCAGAGTTGAGCCTTGAGATGCTGGCAGCCCCAGACAACACTTGGACAGCTGCTTTGTAAAAGATCCTGGGCCATACCCACCAGCCAAGCCACTCTCAGATTCCTAACCCACAGAAATTGTGTAATAGTAAATGTTTATTGTTTTAAGCTATTAATTTTGGGGGATAATTTGTTATGCAGCAGTAGATAATGAATACAATGTTCAATCCAGACAACTAGATATTGTTTGAACACATTTAAAAGTAGGCATTAAGTATTGTTCAATATATTGAAGGCAGAAAGGAGAATTGAAAATTGTTTGCTCCCTCAAAGAGAATTCAATCTATTGGGTGTAAATTAGGACTTAGATAAATGGAAAGTAAAAAGAAGAAATTTAACCAAGGGAATACACCACCCTTTTTTAACTCATGTCTTTTTTTAGACTTTTTCATTCTAATATCTATTAGTTTTATTAATGTGCTTAGCCCAAATAGTGAATTTTATGGGAAAACCTAAAGACATTCTCTCTGTGTATCGTCAGGTAAGCAGATATCTAAATTCAGCACAATTGTAGTAAATAACTGGGACTACAGTATCTTAATTTTTCCTGCTGGAATCAAGCTTATATTTGACAATGTTGTTTTGTGCCAAACATAAGAGGCTCAGCCAGCAAAAGAAAATCTCTTGAGACAGCAGTGTGTTGCAAGCCTTAACTCTGTATTACGAGGTGTTCCTTGGTTTTCTTTGTTTTATTGTCTATTGTTAAATATGTTAGATTTGAAATTACACTGTGTCACCAAGGAGCCCCCAGGCTTGGACACAACCTTGCTAACAGGCTGAACTCTGGAGCCTTATTTTTCATGATCTCCTGAGACTCTATGCTCAGACATATGAAAGCTCTTGCACATTTCCAGTGTTCCAAGACCATTCCTAACTTCCAGGCCTTAGAATATTCTGTTCCATCTGTCTGAGATGCTCTTCTCCATTTACGTGGATGGTATCTACTCATTCTTTAGCATTTAGGTAACACTACTTCCAGAATGCCATTCACAAGTGAATTCAGAGAACTCAACAGTTCCCTTCCCCCATAGAACCTTTTACCTGATATTAAATTATTTGCTTATATATCAAGACCAGAGGTTGTACATCAGAAAGCCCAAAAGTTATGCAGGCTATATCCAGCTCCCAAATATTTTTGGGTAACACAAACAAACAAACAAAACCCCCAAACCAAAACAAAACCAAACACCTGATATTGAATAATTTAAGAGCTTGGGCTCACAAATTCTCCTAATCCACCACTGTTTCTTATTATCCTGTAGATGGCTGGCATCCCAGTTTGTATTACTTGCCCACCTCTGCTTGATTTATATTTGAGACTTGTGACCTTTTGGAGAAAGAAACATTTTTGGTTTACTTTTATGTCCACAACATCTGTCACAGTTCTTGGCATGTTGTATGAACTCAGTAAGCAAACGAATAAATGAATGAATGAGTGAGTGAGCAGTTTATTAATTAATAAACATTTATGCTTTAAACTCTGTGTAATTAGAGCAATGTCTTCTTTCTACCGTTGATCTCTTCAAACCGTTTGCCAGATTTGTTCTCCACAGGGAGCCATTCATCAACATTCTGATGAATGAATGGATTTTAAGTAAATCCTAGTGAGCCAGTCCCACTCAGTACCTTATATATTATTTTATCTCTCCACTCATATTCCCTTTTTTAAAATTTCTCTTTATTTTGTCCTTGCAAATGAGATGTTTTGTGAGATATTACTCTTAAATAACTTTATTACATGTTTTCCCCTCTATTTAAAAAGAGAGAAAAACATGTTATATTCAAAACTCTTATTTACACCAACATTGCTATCAATAACCGTTGTTTATTTTTTTAAAACTACCTACTATATCAGGCAGAGCTATTTTCTGGCAAGCGACAATAACTGGATCCAAAAAAAAATTAACCATGGGGAATTGGTTGACTCACCTGACCTAGAAAGTAGCTAGTCTTAGTGATGACTCCAGGAAAAGTACAAACCTTCCAACACTTGTTTTCTCATCTCACTGCATATCAGGTTCTTCTTCAGACCAGCATCCTCACAATATAGGAGTCCTGAATACAAGTGCTTAAAACTCAGTGTTCTTTTCTTTCTGCTTATACGATTTAAAGCTCAAATTTAAAATAATAATTACAAGAAGAAGCATCAAGAAAGGGCTGCTGATTGGGTCCAATGATAATAAACAAGTGCTCTAGGTTGGGCCAATCATGCTGATCAGGAGATTAAAATGGTCTTATTCTTGAGTCTAGAAAGCTTTAGATTGGTTGGCAAGTTCTGTAGAATCCCACGAATTGAAAAGAAAGATGTGTGTGTGGGTATGAGCCCTTCTGCACACAAAAAAATCAATAAATATCCATTATGACTACCTCTGTACCAGGAAATGTGGAAGATGTAATGTGGTCTATGCCACAGGGAAATTCACAATCGAGTTGTGACAGGTCATATAATTATAAGTAAATTGTTATTAATAAAAGTTAAATTGGGCCGGGCATGGTGGCTCATGCCTGTAATCCCAGCACTTTGAGAGGCCGAGACGGGTGGATCACGAGGTCAAGAGTTTGAGACCAGTCTGACCAACACGGTGAAACCCTGTCTCTACTAAAAATACAAAAATTAGCCGGGCATGCTGGTGCGCACCTGTAATCCCAGCTACTTAAGAGGCTGAGGCAGGGGAATCGCTTGAACCCGGGAGGCAGAGGTTGCAGTGAGCCGAGATTACACCATTGCACTCCAGCCTGGGTGACAGAGTGAGACTCTGTCTCAAAAAAAAAAAAAAGTGTTTATTAGAGTCTTAGGCTTTAGGTGAGTATAACTTACTGTTATTTTCCTGTTCTATGTCTAGCAAATTATCAAATATATAAAAATCTGGGAGGAAAATGGGCTATGTGTATATGTGTGTGTGTGTGTGATATCTATATCATCTATATCTACATCTATATCCATATCTCTGTATCTATCTATATATCACTTCTCTATCAGTTAATCAAAGTAAGGTCTCTAAAAGTGGAATTGGAGCCTAGAGATAAAAGGTTAGAAATGGGATCACCTTAGACATAATAGAACCCAAACTGGTTATTTCGTGTCTGAGGAAGGAAGCACATAAAATTTCACCTCCAGAGAGTCAAGTATGTCATTTTATTATTAGGGGAAGTATTTTTTAAGGAAGTTTTTAAGCTTTTATTACAAACAGTTCTCCTTGTAGATTCTCTTAAAGGCTTCAATGACACCAGTCTCCTAATTTATACAAAACCCAGGTTTATGTGTACTGAGAGCAATAAAAAAAGAGCTTATACAATTTCACTTATGAAAACTTGGCACTCAAGAGTAATCCTGAACTTCTCTTCTTCCCTCACCCTTCATTCAAGACTTCACCAAATCCTGTACATGAGTGATTCTCAAGAATGCAAAGAAGAGTTCCTCACAACAAAAAATTGTTTACCTCAAAATGTCAATAGTTCAAAGGATGAGACACCCCTTTGCAGAATTTACCTCCGAAGAATATGTCCAAATATGTCCAGTACTCTCTGACTCCATTGCTACCTCATCTCGCCCTTGAACCATGTCAATCACCTCCTAGTTGGTTTCACTAACTCCTGTCTAGTACCCTGAAGCTCATTCTTTATGAAGCAGCCAAAATGAACTTTCCAGTCTATAACGCTGTGGTTAAAATATTGCTAAAACTTGTCCAGTGGCTTACCAACACACAGAGGGAGAGGTGAAGAAATAAGCAAATCACACAAAATCACGTCAATTACGGTAAGGAGTTTGGCTATTACTTTCAGATTCATTCTCTTTCCCTGGCTTTTTGTCTTTCCATCACCTTTCTGTTTTAAGAATATTCCAAACTTATTCTTGTTTATGACTTTGGTACCTTTCAATCCTTCTGTCTGAAGTACCCTTTCCCTAGATATGTGCTTCATTAACTTCTTCTTGTTATTCATTTATCCAAGAGACTTTTCTTGTCTACTTTGAAATGGGCCCCTCTTCACACTCTCTCATTGCCAATTCACCATCCATTCATAATATTTCCATATTTTAAATGTATCTTACTTTTCATCTTCATAGGCAGTATCATCTAAAATGCGATGATTTCAGATCATGGTAAGATTTGTATTTCCATTCCCACGCTTTAGAACAAAAGCCCCTGTGGTGGCAGAATAATGGCCTCCAAAGATGTCCATAACCTGGACCTGTGAATAGATTGGGATTCACGGTGTTTTAGTTCAGGTTGCAATAACAAATTTCCGTAAATTGGGTGGCTTATAAACAACAGAAATTTGTTTCTCACAGTTCTGAAGGGTGAAAGTCTGGTATCAGGGTATCAGCATGGTCAGGTTCTGCAGATCGCCTACTTCTCATTATGTCTTCACATGGCCGAAAGGGAGAACTATCTGGGGTCATTTCATAAAGGCATGAATTGCTTCTTGAGGTCTCCACCTTTATGACCTAATTACCTCCCAAAGGCTCCACCTCCCCATATCATCATTTTTGGGGTAGAGAAGATAGAATTTTAATGTATGAGTTATGGAGGGACACAAACATTCTGTTACCAACCAATGGGTTCACCTTGCCTGCTGCCTAGACAGAACCAATTTATCAAGACAGGGGAATTGCAATAGAGAAAGAGTAATTCACGCAAAACCAACTGTGCAGGAGACTGAAGTTTTATTATTACTCAAATCAGTCTCCCTGAGCATTCAGGGATCAGAGTTTTTAAGGACAACTTGGTGGGTGGGGGAACCAGTGGCCTGACCAATCAGAGAAGAAATCATAGGGAGTCAAAGCTGTCTTCTAATGCTGAGTCAGTTCCAGGTGGGGGCCACAATATCTGATGAGCCAGTTTATTGATCTGGGAGGTGCCAGCTGAGCCATCAAGTGCAAGGTCTGCAAAAATATCTCAAGCACTGATCTTAGGAGCAGTTCAAGGAAGGTCAGAATCTTGTAGCCTCCAACTGCATGACTCCTAAATCATAATTTTAATCTTGTGGCTAATTTGTTAGTCCTACAAAGGCAATTTAGTCCCCAAGCAAGAAGGAGGTTTGTTTTGGGAAAGGGCTGTTATTATCTTTGTTTTCAACTATAAACTAAATTCCTCCCAAAGTTAGTTCAGCCTATGCCCAGGAATGAACAAGGACAGCTTGGAGGTTAGACGCAAGGAAGAGTCAGTTAGGTTAGATCTCTTTCACTGTCAGTTACAATTTTGCAATGACGATTTCTTTTTTCTTTTTTTTCTTTCTTTTCTTTTCTTTCTTTGTTTTTTTTTTTTTTCTTTTTTTTTTTTTTTGAGATGGAGGCTTGCTCCATCACCCGGGCTGGAATGCAGTGGCGTGATCTTGGCTCATTGTAACCTCCCCCTCCCAGGTTCAAGTGATTCTCCTGTCTCAGCCCCTCAGCAGGCAGGTACAGGTGCCTGCCACCATGCCTGGCTAATTTTTGTATTTTTAGTAGAGACGGGGTTTCACTTTGTGACCTCAGATGATCCACCCGCCTCAGCCTCCCAAAGTGCTGGGATTACAGGCGTGAGCCACCATGCCCTGACTACAATGGCAATTTCAGTTCCATTCATTGAACATGACAAGGAAGAATTGAGGTTATACATCTCATTGAGATTGATAATCAGTTGAATTTGAGATGAGGAGATGATCCTGTATTATCCAGATGGCACAATGTAATCACAAGAGTCTTTATAAATGGGAGAGGGAGGCAGAAGTTAGTGTCAGTGGTGATGGAGCAAAATTTGACTGGGCATTGGTGACTTTAAAGATAGAAGGGGGGGGCCTCAAACTAAGTAACACAGAAAGCCTCTAGAATCTGGAAAAAGAAAAGAAATGCATTCTCTCTTACAGCCTCTAGAAGGAACATAGCATTGCAGACACCTTGATTTTATCCCAGTGAGATTCATTCTAAACTTCTGACCTCCAAAGCTATAAGATAATAAATAAATTTGTGTTGTATTAAGCAAAGATTCAATAGTATACATTTAATACATTTTACAAAAGTACATTTTAAGAAAGACATGGCTTCAAGTTATTTTCTTTTCTTTGATGAGAGACATGATTAAATAAATATTAAATATTCAACTAAAAGTAAAAAACAAAGATTATGAGGAAGAAAACAAAAAATTGCAAATACAAAAACAAGTGCAAATACTTTGAAATATATAGATAAATGACATTGATAAAAGTATCTAGTAGCTGATTCTTTGGAAAAAAATAATTATACCTGGAAATTTTAATTTGTAAAATTAAGATAAACAACTTAGAAATAAGAAAATGAATAAAACCATTGACGGAATTGAGATTTAAATGATAAAACAATGAAATTATTTTCATTCTTGAAGTGATTGTATTTACTTCTTTCATTGCTTTTCATCAGTGTTGGATTTGTATCAGTGTAATACCTTGTTTGGGGACATAGAAAAAATTACCAGAGCAGATCTTAGGGCAAATGTATCCTTGAAAGGTATCATTTAAGCACCTCTCTCCTCTCCAGTGACCTACAGCTCACAATTTAAAATACATTCCTAATCTCAAAGCATAAAAAAAGAAGAAAAAAAAGAAAAAAATTTACAGTAACAGCACATAGGCATGCTTTCAAACAGAGGATAAAGCTTCTGTACAGAAAATTCTACAACTAAAGGCAGCTTAAGAAGACTTCTTAAGTCTTGAGCAAATTGTCCTTGGCAGAGTGACAAATCCCAACAGCACATAACTTCTTAGAGTTATCCCTTAATGTTTGAACTATATTATAAACTGAGAAAATAATGACAAGACTGCAAGTCAACATAAACAAGACAAAAAAGAGGATCTAATCCACTAGCAAAGGAATTGTTCTCTGATAATAAGGAATGACTGGAAGCACTGGTTCCCTTATTGGCTCATCTGTCTAAACAGCTGTAAAGCTTATGGTTTTATTTATTCTTTTGAATGCTACTAGTTTTGAGACTCCATTGAGTAGTTTAACATACCCATTGTCTTTCTAAATTGTCACATCTTATTCCATGTGGCAGAGTGATCACCACAATGATTTGATTTCAGATTGCTGACGGTGAGTGCTTTTCTAGGCAGAAAGGGCTGAATGCTCTGTGTTTGATTGAATTATATGGCCAACCAAATCATTAGAATACAGAAGAGAAAGTCCCTAAATTAGTAGAAGATATACCCTAGGAAGATGTCTCATAACTTGTAATTAACTTAATGCCACGTATTTAGCACAATTGATGATGCCAAAAGCTGTGTGCTTTGTTAGATATTAACTTGTTAAGCAATTGATTTACTCATGAAAAAGTCAGTACTTTTTTATTTCTATTTAAAACAGAAACAGATTGTTTCTACTTCTTTCCACCTGTGTGCATTATATTTCATTTCTAGATACCAGTGTTTCTGCATATCCCAAGAATCTTTCAATAAGATGCTACTTCAGGGCTGCTATACAAGCAAGTCCTATTTTAGTTCTTTAAAGAGCATGTCAGGAAGTAACAGATTACAGTGGCATGTTTCAACCACATTGTTTAGGAGTTCTACAATTTATTATTGTTGATATGAGGCTTAATTACACACCAAGAAAACATAGCCAGGCCCAAAATTTCATTAATTAAACAATATTAATACATTACATATATATAGAGAGAGAGAAAGAGAGAGACAGAGACAGAGAGAGAAAGATCGAGAGAAAGAGAATATCTTCAATGTGCAGGAGGACTTTTACCCAGGGTGCTGATAATTTTATGTTTGCTAAAATCCATGAGAAAGAAAGAATATGTGAACTTCATCCACCATTGACTTGGTACTAATTAAGTGTTGAGAACTTCTGGGTCAAAGAGCAAAAAAGAAGTGATGTGTTATAAGTGGGAGAGCAAGTCCTCCTTTGAGGGTGGGTTGTTTAATGAATATTTCAACATAGCCATGGAAAACACACTTGGACAGACAGACAGAAATTAAAAGATTGATTATACTCACAGGTCCTACAGATAGGTGGCAGGGCATGTGACACAAGGGGCAATATGGGAGGAGCTCCAGGGGAGCAGGTTCAACCATGCAGGAGGGGAGTCAAGAAAGAGAGTGAGAACCAGTGGGCAAGTGCCTTTACTGGGGAGTACACAAATGAAAGGTATGAGGGAGTTTTATGAATGCAATTCAACGTCACTAGGCCACAGTCGGACTGAGGCAAGAGGAACTTGTGGCTGGGACTAGTCTTTTCTCACTAGACCATCTGGTTGTCTGGGCAGGGTGCTCACAGCCTGTTTGTGAGGCTATTGATTGAGGCATCAGGAAAATATAAAGTTGTAAAAATTTATAATCCAGATGCTATCTTTGCAAAGCTGAGTCAAAAACCCTAAATATAAATCAAATTTTCTTGAAAGATATTTTATTTTCTAAAATTGCTAATTATTTTTGTCTTCCTCTTTAAGAAAACTAACAGATTTAAGGCTGATGGGGTCATTGTTCTTGAGCACCAATATCCATAAAAATAGACTTTTTTCCCACTTCATTTTGATATTTTCTTCTGTATTTGCAGTCATATGGACATTTTTCTAAGAATCACAGGGTATAGAATAGTATTGAAAGAAAGACATCCTTGATATTTAGAAACTGTGTAATCTTATGCAAGGAAAAAATCCTCAACAAGACATATATCTTTATTCATCCTCAAGTATTATCAGATCTACTTTAAAGAGGTGTAATGAGGACTCAGTGAGCTAATACTCAAAAAAGGGTTAGCAAAATGACAGGCACATGAAAATAAATATAAAAATATTGAGATCTCGCTGTTATTAAAAAAGGACCACAATCCCAGTCTAAAACCCTTGGAGTCCAATGTTTCAGAAATTAGAATCTTTTTGCAGATTTTAGAAAGATAATAATGAGCATATATTCTGTATTATATAGGACTGATATATTAACAATTCAATAATTTTTGAATATAAAGACAGATTTTTAAAATACTACAATTGACTTACACCCTTTCAGGTCAGGTTCTGAGACAAAATGAGTTTAGGTCAGGTCAGATTTTGCACTAACAAGTTACAAAAATGTATTATTGAAAGATTTGGGATTTCAGAATGGAAGTTTATCATATACATTATAGGAGGCAGCAAATTTTATTTCTTTTTATTTTAATTTTTTTTTTGAGATAGAGTCTTGCCCTGTCACCCAGGCTGGAGTGCAGTGGAGTGATCTCAGCGCACCGTAGCCTCCACCTCCCGTGTTCAAAAGATTCTTGTGCCTCAGCCTCCTGAGTAGCTGGGATTACAGGCGTGTGCTACCATGCCCAGCTAATTTTTGTATTTTTAGTAGAAACAGGGTTTTGCCATGTTGGCCAGGCTGGTCTTGAACTCTTGATCTCAAGTGATCCACAGCCTCTCAAAGTGCTGGGATTACAGGTGTGAGTTACTGCACCTGGCCAGAGGCAGCGCATTTTAAATGCCTAGAAAACATCTGGCTATACATCGGGTTGAGTGCATGTTAAAACCTCATTCCTTCTTCATATTTCCTCCTTCCTCCTCTTAAAATTTGTCCCATTCCTCACTTCCCCAGTGCTGTGGGCTCCAATCTCTGAGGTACCCTGCAGGAAAGCTCTATGTTTCAGCATGAGTTCACACAGGGCGCTGAACTTCAAAACAGTTTTTACTCTTGGAGTTTCTTGCCATTTCTTGTACAGTATCATCTTTCAGCCATCATTTCCTACTTCCCCCTTTCTGTGAATTTTCTACTTCGTTTGACATGTTGTTTTTAACACTAGTGATGTTAGCTCCTATCTGGTGATTGTCTCAATGAGCTGAGTTGAACTTCTTAGGAATATTCCCCAGCAAAAAGTTTTTTCAAATGCTTCCATCCTGTTTATCCCTGTTCTGATTTAATAATGATTGCAGCATCAGGTGAAGGTTTTGGTGTGAATAACACATACAACACGCACAAATGTGTATATACAGAAATCTGTACATATACCCATATATTTCTGTGTGCCATAATGCATAATACATACACACACATACATGCATACATACATACATACGTAATTTTCCCCTTAGGGATACAGACTCATGACAAGACTGAGATGTGTCTTCCTGACCTATACTCACTGGAAAATTATGCATATCTTAAGGGATGGGTCTGTGATTAAGCTGCACGGGAGGCAGGAGAAGAGCTACTTCCCATGTCTTTAAAATCTCCTTCCTTGAAGGGCAGCTCATTAAAAACAAAACAAAACAAAACCCCAAAAACAACTCAGTGGATATTTAAAACAGTTTAGGCATCACAATAGATTCTATTCTGGGTCACTTTGCACACCCAAATTGTTTTTTTGAGACTATTAACAATGTCATGCTGAGCAATTTAATAAACATTCAGTGGTAAAGCCTGTTACTTTTGTTTTACTGGTTTGAAAAATCATCCTCATATATATCTACCTATGGTTATAAGCCTACTTTCTTAACTAGGTAATCTTAAAGAATAACTTCTGCATGTATGATAGGGATTTTTTATTCTGGGTGACAGAACCTATTTTGCAGTTTCTATTCACACCCAAATTGTTCTTGAGGAACAATTCAGGCATCATTTGTGTGGGCCTCCCACACTCAGAACAGGTTAATAGGCAATGTCACCTTCACTGGGCTATTCTTTGGATAAAGACCATTAAGGGAAATAGCTATTTCCGTGAGTGGCATATTAAAGTTCTAGCCTAGAGCTCTGTCTGCCTCTGGTTCCAATATTTGTGAGTGTGGCTTAGTGAAGAAGCTACAGTCATACTTTCTCCAGGGTGTAAATACCAGGGAATTTAGCCATAAAGCTGGAGCATGAGAAAGATCAGGGCTTGGAGTAAACCAAAAGAGGCTGAAAGAGAATGCTCACTTCTCATTACTCTATCACTTTCTTCTCTAAGTACCACAAAACCTCCCAATTTTCTGCGTGTTGTCCCGTCCTCATATCAAGCATCCTTTCGTTCTTTTCATTAGCTCTCCAGTCACCCTTATTCATGAGTTTATTAGTTCAGGCTGGGAATCTTGCCTCTGAGCTGATTTCCAGCCCCCATGTACCATTTCTTAATATCTATGCCCATAAAATGTTATTTTAGAGTTAAGTGCTAGGCAAAGCTTTGTTCTCCCTAAGGATTTGTATGTTTATTGCATGTAGATTATAAGAATGATAAAACCAATTATCTTTCTCTTTTAATTTTGGCTGCCTGGAAGCTCAAAGCCAAATGTTTGGGTTAATCAAGAGTCTAAAGACTTACTCTAACTACTTTTTTGGCGTTGTCTTTATTTCTCAATCCAGGTTTAGAGTTCACATTATAATGCTTTGCTTGCCTTTCTTGGCCTAGATATCTTATTTTAACTCACTTGCCCTGTTCCCATTTTGACTTTGGCTGAATGGAACTGAATTAATCATAATCTTGTGTTCACGTTGTATTTACATTTTATTTTAAAACATTTTTTCTAATTGCAGTTAATCTTATAATACAATAAATTCTTTGTGGAATAAGGCAAGGTATAAATAAATAGCTAGTAAGTGGTGCCTTTGCAGCAGGAAGAAAAATGAAGATAAGAGCAGGACTAGGAGGAATAAGATCTAATTACTCGGCATGACAAACTGGGATGAGGATGAGGTGACATTTGCTGAGCACAAGGAAAGGAAAGAGAGGTGGGGGTTGGGTAAGACAGAAAATAAATCACAGTGACCATGGATAAATTATCTGTGTGGGAAATACTCATCGATTTGTAGGAACCGTGAAATGTTATATTAAATATGAGGGTTTTCTGCCCTAAAAAGGAATTTCCCTTTGCTACAGCAAATGTTTACTAAATTCTGCTACAATAGCCTGGAATTAATAGCACATGGAAGAAAAGATGACTTCCACTGTGTAACTTGACAGATAATTGAGATAGGATGGCAAGACTACGAAAGTTGGGATTGTTAAAAAATAATAAAGCGAATGGTAACAGTGACTCACAAGGAAATAGTGAGTATTCCAGTATATGAGACAGGGCTTGAGTTACTTCTCTCTTTCTTCTTGCCATTCTTTCCTTTTCCTTTGCCCTTTCTTTGCGTCCTCCTTTTTTTTCATTCCTATTTTTCTCTCTTCTCTCTTTCCTTCATTTTCTTTCTTTATTATCTTCCTTCCTCCCTTCCTTCTCAGAAAGTGTTTGACTGACTTCTATGTGTCAGAGATTCTGCTAGGCATTTAGATCCGTAGGAGTAAAAAATAAATGCATGGCTTCTCACATCCCGAAGCTTATATCTTAGTATTAGGTTGGTGCAAAAGTTATTGCCATTAAAAGAAATGGCAAAAACTGCAATTGTTTTTGCACCAACCTAACAGATAACATATAAAAAAATTAAATAAAAAATAATGATTAGAATTTTTTATTAATAATATAATAAAATACTCTAATAAAAAATTCAAGGGGAGAGAAAGAGAGAGAGAGGGGATGAGAGTTATTTTTGTTGGAGAACTTAGTTCTTAAACCATATGACTTGATAATTGAAGTAAAGGAAGACTCCTCAAAAGGCTAGAGGAATTCAGGACATTAAATCTCATTTAAGTATTTATTCACATTAATGGTGTTACAATTGGGTGCAGAAAGGAAAGCAAATCAGTTCATTGTTGTACATTTTCTACTTGGGCTTTGGTTCCCTTATATTCTGAATTAGCTACTGAAAAGTTGATGCCTTTATGTAAAAGTAAATCAAGTAGGTTCTCAAAAAATTTTAAATATAAATCTATTTGAATTTTCATCAAGAAAGTAAGAATCTCCATATCACAGTCTCCTTCAACCATGCTTTCATTCAATGTATGAATCTTGAGTGTTTTAATTTTTATTTTATTATTTTCATTTTTTCCATGAAGTTTTAAGAAAATTTATTTACAGAAAATATTTTAATTGTTCCAAATTAAGTTTTTGAGCTTCAAAATTAGAAAACATTACATTAACCCTGTCATGAGAAAGATAAGTTTTAATGATAATTTCTGATTGTTTTGTGCATTAGCCTACGAGTAGCGCCTATCAGTCTAGTGACCCTCCTGACCAAGACATTCACTTTTACTATCACCAGAGAGAAAAATAAGGGAAAGGCTAGAATCTAAGGTTTATTTTTAGACTATGAATGAGAGCATTACCAGTTAGTACTATGTTTTAAAAACTGATGAAATAATAATTATAGTAATAGCTTCCATTTTTCTACATTCAGGTATTTTGCAGACATTTACTTCATTTAATTCTTAAAAAGCCTCACAAAATAAGGATTATTGGCTCTCATTACATGAATTAAAGAAACCGAGTCCTAGAAGAATGAAGTAAAAATTTCACAGCTAAATTGTGTCAATTAGGGAGAGGCCAATTTGTGAACGTATGGCTCCAAAATTTATTCTCTTAACTACCATGCTACAGAATTGCTCTCTAGCCAAAGATATCAACAGACTAACAAACAAATAGATAAGACTCTCACAGGAGCTCCTGGAAGGTAGGTATCCAGAAAGTACTGAGGAAAGTAATAGGAAAAACTGACCACATCATAGTAATCTAATGGAAAATGGGCTGGACATGGTGCTCATGCCTGTAATACTAGCACTTTGGGAGGCCAAGACAGGAGGATTGCTTGTGGCCAGGAGTTCGAGATTAGCCTGGGCAATGCAGCAAGACCTCATCTCTTAAAAAATAATAATAAATAAAAATCATTAGCCAAGTATGGTGGCTTATGTCTATAGTCCCAGCTACTTAGGAGGCTGAGGAGGGAGGATCACTTGAGCCCAGGAGTTTGAGCTTGAGCTTGCAGTGAGCTATGATTGAGCCACTGCACTGCAGCCTGGGTGACAGAGCAAGACCTCCAACTCTAAAAACAAACAGACATGAAGAATAGAAAACAGAAAGTTAGATGTGTATAAAAGTCTCTGAAGATATACTTGGCATTTAGTTCAAGTTGTCATAATTTCAATCCTCATGGCACCTCCTTGAAAGTAGTTGTTATCTTGCTTTGCAGATTAGGAAATTAAATTTAGAGAAGTTAAGTGATGTTACACTTACTGGCTGAGTGAATGGTCTTCACAGAGCCTGGGTCTGTATTGTCTTCTTTAAGGTGGAGAAGAAATAACTCCTTTTAGAATTATTATACCTAATGTGAGCATTAGAGGTAATTCAGATGAAATGTTTGTAGAGTAACTAGTGAATCGAAGTCATCTACTAATAATCACAATTTTTATTTATTATTATCATGAGTATCACCTGAAACTATTGCATTTTTCTCTATGTCATGCCTTGGCTTTTTATAATGTGGCCCTTGTTTCTTGCCAACAGTGAGTCATAGCCCATGGCCAAATAGAACCTCTTTTTAGAGAACAGGAAACACTGCTGCTATATTTAAACAATATTAGAGGACAATCTTTAGATAGATGAGAAAAATGTTAAATAATTTAGGAAATTAAGGGAGAAAAATGTTAAATAATTTAGGAAATTAAGGGACATCTGACATGTCTGTCTCAGATCCTGACCTGCAGGAAGCCTACTTGATAATGGCCCCAGTTGCTGTGTTCTAGGATCCATCAAAGTGGCGCTTCCCACAGCCTGCTCCAAGCCTGTGTCTGAGCTGGGCAAACTTTCCGCTGAGAGGCACAGGACTCCTCTGATCAGCAGCCTTGGCTCCAGGACTCAGCATTGCATCTGACAAAACCTTCCTAGAACCACAGTGCAGCCTAAGACTTTTCCTAGACATTCTTCCTTTCCCTCTTGATTCCACAAGGTTTAAATTGGCATTGAGGTCTGATGATGTACCTAATCTCCGCATCTGCATTTTCCTCTCATAGGGCTTTTCCCTAATTAATCTCCTGCATATCTAACCCTCTTCTGGCATCTGCTTCTAACAAAGAAAAGCGAACTATTTAGAGATTCTCAAAGATCTTGATCTCCATCTCTCGTTATCAGCATTTTTGAAAAATTTTCTTATTTTGGATAGTCCTTTTTTTTTTTTTTTTTTGAAACAGAGTCTCACTCTGTCGCCCAGGCTGGAATGCAGCAGTGCGATCTTGGCTCACTGCAACCTCCACCTCCCAGGTTCAAGCAATTCTCCTGCCTCAGCCTCCCAAGTACCTGGGACTCCAGGTGCGTGCTACCATGCCTAGCTAATTTTTTTTTTTGTGTGTATTTTTAGTAGAGACGGGGTTTCACCGTGTTAGCCAGGATGGTCTTGATCTCCTGACCTTGTGATCTGCCTGCCTTAGCCTCCCAAAGTGCTGGGATTACAGGTGTGAGCCACCATGCCCGCTGGATTGTCTGTTTTTTAACCAAACTGGAAAAAGACAAGGTTGTAGTAGATGACTCTTTCAGTTGCTTTTATTTTATAATTCTAGACCTACCAAATGCTCTCTGTAGTTTGGATGAACACATTTGTTTCTTATATTTTAGTACTAGATCAGAGTGTTGTTAAATGGTTGTTCCGTGTGTAAATTATTCCTTGATCTAATAAATATTGTTTCATCAAAAAGTAAACACTGCTTTGATTTTTGGCTCATAGATACCAACATATGTAACATAAGAACAACAGCAACAAAACTCAAGTCTTTGAAGTTTGACTATTATTAACACTTCTGTTCCAAAACTACTTATATAATTATATATTAAAGCATGCAATTCTTTCCTAATTGTTTTTTTTCTTTCCATTAAAAGTACCTTAAAGAAGGAAAATTATATGTCCATCAAAAGCTGACTTCAAATTCAACTATTCTATTAGTTTTGAACTAGTGGCAATAGTAACAAAATTTTAAATCCCATCATGATAGAAAATACAATCTCGCTTCTAGGTAGATTGCTTCTTCCGAAGTCAATACTTGATTCTTTGAAGGCACAATAGCTGTATTATTCACCTAAATGACAAATAGATGAAATATAGGGGTTTTAGTACAGAAGAGAAATGTTATGGTATTTGCGCTACAACTACAAGAAGCAATAGTTATTGTTTGTCCTCAATTAAGCGGCACACACTGATAATCCATCTTTATCAGTGGAATGGAACATGAACCTGAGAAACCACAAGATTTAATCTAAAATGGAGTGTTGAGATTTTCCAAAATCTCTTACACATTATCTCAGTGTAGGACTACTTTTGATAATCTTGTTCTAAGGCTATGATCAATGAGAACTTAAAGAAGGATTTAGTGGTGATGATAGGATTTTATTCCCTTGAAAGATGCCACACTGGGGAACAATGCATTAATGGATAAGAATTTTTGAAACTTGTTACTTGATAAAATTTTACAATAGATGTTTAAGAACTTTGTTTTCAAAGGGCTTTCAAGCACAATTTTCACAGTAATTGTCTTAATATAATGGCATGTCCAACCTTAATATGCAAGAACTGAAGAGATAGTCGTTCCAGGTTTTGAGGTGTCCTCAATTGAAATGCAATGAAATTTTGCTTAGAAAAAGTTTGTCAATAACAGGTTTCCTTAAATTCATCCTAGCTGTGAGATGCACATTCAAATTTTATTAAAGTCATTTAATTTTAAGCATTTTCCTCACATTCGCAGAATTGTACAAATTTGGGTTCCATTCAAATGAAATCAGGAAGAAAGCAGATGCATCATTAGCGTCCATGGAAGTCAGGTCCAGGAATAAAACCATGCCTGCCGTCTGATTGGTGTTACCTGCCTGAGCTCTATTTGTGATCAGATTAGCTATCACTTTAGTTAGAAAAAAATCAATTGCAAAAATATTAGCCATCCTTTGAGATGAAAGACAAATTGTTTCAAAGAATTTGTACTGTTCCTCAACCCCAAAGTGAGGGCTGAAATATTTAATACTCTGCACCAACTCGGTCTGATTTGGCAGGCTGCACTTAGATTTTAGCAATTACCGCCAACATTTTAAAATTTGATAAAACCAAATGTGGTTGGCCAAGATTCTGTCATTTTCACTTTTAAACCCATTTGTAAGGTACACTAAATCTTCCCCTTCACATTGGGGAGAGCTGGGCTCACTAAATTGCATTTAGGGAGAAGATTTTAATTTTAAACAGAATGTTCTTCTCTGCCTAAGTATTTCTTCTATACACCATAGTAACTATATTTCTCTTGTCTCTCTGTATCTTGGTCTCAAAAAAAACTTGATGTATGTGTGTGTGTGCACATCCTTTCAGAAATCCAGAGGTTTAATTGTGTTCATATATTTCAACTCATTATTAAACAGATTCTTCATTTGGAAAATCTCTTTCCTTCCTGATATCAGTTGCATTCTAATTCTATGATCTCATCAATATATTTTATCAACAAAGTAACATAGATTAGAAAGGGAAGACTCCCATGTTCTTATGTATTTGCATTTCCAGTTGGATATTTTTAAGACTTAGTGGTCATTTATTCATTGAAAAAAATTATTTTCTTTTTGAAGAGAGTCTGACAATAGTCCTGATATCCTTAACTTTGGTTACTATCATGGTTTCAAATTATCATATCCTCCCCAAACCTTTATAGCCTCCAATCCCCTGTAACTTCAAACGTTTCTTCACTCTTTATCTTATGCGTGTCACATCTTCTTATTTGCTTGCTTGTCTTCTGATCGTCTTCCACTATGGTCCCATTTTCTGGACAAAGTCTTCTTTCATGCCCCCATGGTTTCTTCCAGTCAATTATTTTTGCTGAAAACCTGGACTTTCTCTGCCCTCCAATCCAGCTAACATTTTTGTGATTTTATGGCTAGAAAAACTCTAAGCCATTCATTACTCTAAAATATAAGCATACTTCCCTCTTTTTTGTATCTTTTTAAAAAAACATTTAAGTTCAGGGGTACATGTGCAGCTTTGATATGTAGGTAAACTCATGTTACAGGGGTTTGTCGTACAGATTATTTCATCACCCAGGTATTAAGCCTAGTACCTATTAGTTATTTTTCCTGATCCTCTCTTTCCTTCCACCCTCCAGTCTCAGGTAGACCCCAGTGTCTGTTGTTCCCCTCTATGTGTCCATGTGTTCTCATCATTTACCAGCCACTTGTAAGTGAGAACATGAGGGATTTACTTTTCTTTTCCTGCATTGATTTGCCAAGGATAATGGCCTCCAGCTCTGTCTATGTTTCTGCAAAAGATATGATTGTATTCATTTTTATGTCTGCATAGTATTCCACGGTGTCTATGTACCACATTTTCTTTATACAGTCTACCATTGATGGATATTTAGGTTGATTTCATGTCTTTGCTATTATGAATAATGTTGCAATGAACATATGCGTTTGTGTGTCTTTATGATAGAGTGATTTATATTCCTTTGGATATATACCCAGTAACGGGATTGCTGGGTCGAATGGTAGTTCTGTTTTTAGGTCTTTGAGGAAACGCCACACTGCTTTCCACAATAGTTGAACTATTTACACTCCCACCAACAGTGTATAAGCATTCCTTTTTCTCCACAACCTTGCTAGCACCTGTTATTTTTTGACTGTTTAATAATAGCCATTCTGACTGGTGTTAGATGGTATTGCATTGTGGTTTTGATTTGCATCAGTGACATTGAGTTTTTTCATATGCTTGTTGGCTACAAGCATGTCTTCTTTTGAAAAGTGTCTGTTCATGTCCTTTGCCCACTTTTTTAATGGGGTTGTTTGTTTTTTCCTCATACATTTAAGTTCCTTATAGATGCTAGATAGTAGACAGTTGTCAGATGTATAGTTTGCAAAAATATTCTCCTATTGTGTATGTTGTCTGTCTACTTTGGTTATAGTTTCTTTTGCTGTGCAGAGACTCTTTAGTTTAATTAGATCCCATTTGTCAATTTTTGCTTTTTGTCTTAATTGCTTTTGGCATCTTAGTCATGAAGTCTTTGCCCATGCCTATGTCCAGAACGGTATTGCCTAGGTTGTCTTCCAGGGTTTTTATAGTTTTGGGTTTTACAGTTAAGTCTTTAGTTCATCCTGAGTTGATTTTTGTTTTTTGTTTGTTTGTTTGCTTTTGCTCTTTTTGAGATGAAGTTTTGCTCTTGTTGCTTAGGCTGGGGAGCAATGGTGCGATCTTGGCTCACTGCAACTGCCACCTCCTGGGTTCAAGCAATTCTTCTGCCTCAGCTTCCCCAGTAGCTGGGATTACAGGTGACTGCCACCATGTCCGGCTAATTTTTTGTATTTTTAGTAGAGACTGGGTTTCACCATTTTGGTCAGTCTGGTCTCGAACGCCTGACCTTAGGTGATCCACCCGCCTCAGCCTCCCAAAGTGCTGGGATTGCAGGAGTGAACCATTGCACCTAGGCTTGAGTTGATTTTTTTTTTTTTTTTTTTTTTTTTTTTTTGAGATGGAGTCTCGCTCTGTCAGGTGGCTGGAGTGCAGTGGCACGATCTTGGCTCACTGCAACCTCCACCTCCCGGGTTCAAGCAATTCTTCTGCCTCAGCTTCCCGAGTAGCTGGGATTACAGGTGCAAGCCACCGCACCCAGCTAATTTTTGTATTTTTAGTAAAGACAGGGTTTCACCATATTGGTCAGGCTGGTCTCAAACTCCTGACATTGTGATCCACCTGCCTCGGCCTCCCAAAGTGCTGGGATTACAGGCGTGAGCCACCACTCCCAGCCCCTTGAGTTGATTTTTGTATATGCTTAAAGAAGGGGTCCAGTTTTAATCTTTTGCATGTGGCTGGCCAATGATCCTAGAACTATTTATTGACTAGGGAGTCCTTCCCTCATTGGTTATTTTTGTCAAGTTTCTAAAAGATTAGATTGTTGTAGGTGTGTGGGCTTATTTCTGGGCTCTCTATTCTGTTCCATTTGTCTATGTGTCTGTTTTTCTGTCAGTGCAAAGCTGTTTTAGTTACTGTAGGCCTGTAGTATAGTTTGAAGTTGGGTAGCATGATGCCTTCAGCTATGTTCTTTTTGCTTAGGATTGCCTTGGTTATTTGGGCTATTTTGTGGTTTTGGTTTTATATGAATTTTAAAATAGGTTTTCTTTTTCGTTGTTTGTTTATTTTAATTTTGTAAAGAATATCATTTGTCATTGATAAGAATAGCACTGAATCTGCAAACTGCTTTGGGCAGTATGGATATTTTAATGAATTGATTCTTCCTATCTGTAAACATGGGATATTTTTTCATTTGTTTGTGTCATCTCTGATTTATTTCTTTGAAGAGTGTTTTGTAATTCTCATTGTAGAGATTATTCTCCTCCCTAGTTAGCTGTATTCCTAAGTGTATATGTATATATACACAGATGATATGTAGACCATTGAGAATGACTGTATTCTACAAGATGTTATTAAAAAAAAAATAGGTGGTAAGCTGGATTTGCTTGACAAGTTGTAGTTGCTGAGTCCTACTCTAGATGATCACATGCCAAAGTGTTTTGTCCAGAACATTATGTATATGAACTGCTCCATGTAAAAAAAGGATCCCTTGATCAATAAGTTTAGAGAATAAAATATACACATATCAGGGATTTCAATTATGCAAAAAACTATGACATTGAGAGGACTTTACCTTCACTTACTTATTTCATTTTTTATCATATTGGACTATGCAATCTTTATTTTAAATTTTATAACTTTTAATATGTTAAAGGCATTGAACCATGTTTTCCAGTGAAAGTCTTGAATCTGTCCCTACTTCTCTATGTCACTGCCACTGATCTGGTTCAGTTCCTTGGTTTTCCTTTCCTTTATATTTCATTTTGTTTTGTTGTTCTGTTTTATTTATCTTAAAAAATAATACATGCATATGAGAAAAAAATTGAAAAGTAACAAAAGTTATCTAATAAAAAGTAGATCCCTTCTTCCTTAGAGCCCCAAATCCTACTGCAGAGTCAAATGGTATTGGTTTTGTGTGTATCTACTATATTCTTATACATATAAAAGCAAAATATGAATTTGTGTGTGTGTGTGCATGTGTGCATTCTTTTGATCTCTTTCTTTCACATGAGTTTGGGGATTCTATAAAAATATATAAATTGGTACCTTTCAGTGTTCTATTGGCTGAAGACAGAACCAGAACTCTTATATGGAGAAAAATGTGTAACATTCCAATTAGAATTTGATCATTTCCTATCTCCAGACCCATATCCTACTACTCTCCCTCTAACAGCACTTAGATTTTATGGACCTCAGTTTTCCTATCTGTAAAAAGGAAGGAGGAGAGGAAATAATAACACTATTATCATACATATTTTATGGGTATTAATGCAGTCTTGTCTATAAAATATTAAGCACATAATAAGTATTCAATAGATGGTGGCTACAGGATAGTGATGATAGGAGTGGTGTTACACGTAATGTGTGGGAGCCATTGTACAGTTGGGGTATTGCCAACAAGGGTCTGATATTTCATGGCATTCTGGAGTTTAAAAACTATTTGAAGTGTGTAATCCCATTTAATCCTTATTCACCAATTATTTATGTATCTATTCTTCCCATCACGAGACAGAAACATGGTAAGAATTCAAATCTTAGACAATATTAACAAGAATTTCAAGGAACTTATATTCTAGGATGGGAAATAGATGGTAAATAAACCAATGTATCAATTTAACAATTGTCTATTATGGTGAGGACTCTGCAGGCAATAAAGAAGATTACATAGTACGAGTTAAAGGGTGGTTTGCTATTATAGATAGCTAGGCTGGAGCTGTACTTTATGTGGGCACCAATCTCATAAAATACAAAATGTCATTGATGGCTCTGGGGTTGGGCGACCAAAGTGGACATGTTGAATCTTAAGGGCTCCAGGAATATTCTTGGAACTTATTTTAACCTATACTCAGAAAATAAAAGTAATTCAAATTCTTATAGAATTTATTTATTTCCTTTAGGACTTGAGGAACTTTAGTAAAACAAGACAGTCTCTTGCCATAGACTGCTGGTGGAAGGATGAAAATTTGTAATAGAACAAATCAACAAGAAAAGAAACTCCAACTAACTTTTTGATTAAGCACAATAGTGCAAAAGCACAAATGGCAAAAACAACTTATCCAAAGCTGCTGCTGCTTCTCTTCAATGCTTTTTTTGTTTTTTTTTTTCCAAGGTCTGGCTCTGTTGCTCAGTCTGGAGTGCAGTGGTGCAGTGGCACAATCTTGGCTAACTGCAACCTCTGTGCCTCCCAGGCTCAAGTGATCCTCCTACCTCAGCCTCCCAAGTAGCTGGAACTACAGTTGCATGCCACCATACCCAGCTAATTTTTATACTTTTTTGGTAGACAATAGATACAGGATTTTGCCATATTGCCCAGGCTGGTCTCGAACTTCTGGGTTTAAGTGATCCTCCAGTCTCAGCCTCCCAAAGTGCTGGAATTGCAGCTGTGACCCACCGTGTCGAGCTTCTTCAATACTTCTTAACAGACATTTGGGTGACAGAATGAGAGAAAGTGCAATGTCCTTTTCAGGAAAGGTTGGCTCATTACACTTTTGCTGAGATGTAATATATATTTTGGGAAGAAATACGTAGTCAAATTAGAACATATTAAGTAGAAGTTTAGAATTGTGTAATAAATTTTGGCCATTTTTTTCTGTAGACAAAAGGAAGTCATTGAATCATTTTCTAATTACCCAGAGCATTTACTAAAAAAAGAAATACTGCATAGCTCTTACAAGCATTACCTATATTATAGGCACTTTCTATCCATTTCTCTATGAACTCACATAGCAACCTCAGAAAGTAAACATTAATATCTCTACTTTACAAGTGAAGAAACACTACTAAGTCTTTGAGATAAACAGGAAACAGTGTTCTGCAACCTATATTTCAGTCCTGTTGTGCAGATGTATATATTGTCTATATCTCAGTTCCTTAAATACATAGATTCTCACTATATACCGATTGCCTTCAATATGGTTTCCCATCAAAGCAGCACCATGAATGGTGGTTATGTGCTTTGCCAATGTTGCTCTATTTTATTTATAGCTGAATAGTATAGAATATCTTTTAAATATAAGTTGGCTTCATTATATATCTGTATCTATATATGTCTGTGTATATATATGTGTGTATATATATATATGTGTGTGTATATATATATACACACACACACACAGATATCTCAAAATTCTGAGGTTCTTCTGACCCATCTGAAGGCTAGACTCCAATTAGGTACACAGTAATCAGAGCGAGGGGCTGCAGGAATGTCCATGTTGGGAGAGAGCTTTGCTGACATGGATAGGAAAGATACGGTGGAGAGGTGTGCATCAGCAGCCCTGGTGGCAGACATTAGTAAGGATTATAGGAACAGGTTGTGACCAAGCAGAGTCTTCAGTGACAAAAACATTTTCAGCCATGGGTAGAATTATCTGTGAGCAGGGCCAGCAGGTGCTCATATAATCTTTAGCAGAATAAAAGGTATTTAAAAGTCAGAAACGTGTGTGTGTGTGTGTGTGTGTGAAATATTCTTAATTTGAGTGAAAAACTCTATTACCCTTTTTCTGTGTGCTTTTGATTTTTTTAGTCTTAAATGTTGTGCCACTGTCTGCTGCTGGGAAACTCCTATTAACTTTCCAAACTCAGCTCCATCATAAACTCTTCCAAGAAGTCTTCCTTGATGCCATTCGCAATCCTTTCCTTTTCACTTTGCACATTCCTCTCTTTGTGTGCTTTCCACACCACACTAAATGTTGTTTATCTGACTGTCTCTCTTAAATCTAAAGCTGCTGAGGACACGGCCAGTGCCTTATTCATCCTCTGTTCCACGTATCGATATCTGTAGACATAGCAAAAATACTCTGTCTTGAATTGAATTAAACAAATGGTAAATTAATAGGTGCAATTTCACCATAGGAAGGCACAAGTGGGGTTAATTAGTAAAAGATTCTAGAGAAACAGCGGATAAAACATCAAGTGCAGTTTTCCCTCTCAAATCCAGTTCTTTGCCCTCCCTCCCGTTTCCTGATTTGTGATGAAAGATGTAAAGCTGTTGGGCTTTTATGAATCTTGCCACTAGCCTACAAAACCTTTCAAATATAATTCAATTTCATGCAGACAGAGACTCAGAGCAACTTGGCAGTTAACAGCTAATGGCTTTTAAGGGTTTAAGTCAGCCCTAAACATTACTCCAATGAGTTTGTGCGGTTTAATTACCTTAAAACATTAAGTAGTCAAGGAGTCCATCAATATACATGCATTTAGAGATATCAAATGTGCGCTGTTCACAAATATAGCCTTGAAGGTGTCTAATACAGCATCTTATTTTGCCAAAAAAGCATGTAAAAATAGTTTAAGTCTACCTATTTGAGGCTAATGATGTGTGCCATCATTAAGCTGGAAGAAATGTGAACTCAAAAATTATTCTTTAAACAGCAAGGAACAGCTTTACAATGCAAGGGACAGAGCGATTTCTGCCTTACCCCATTCTCCCCCATACTATGTTAATTTTAAGCAGTGCACCTAGAGGCTAAGATGCCCGACTCTGGATTTCAACAGCTCTGGGTTCATATCCCACTTCTGCAATTTGTAGGAAAGTAAAGTAATAAGATAATACGTTTGTGGAGAACAATGATAATAATTATTCAGCTGGGTTTTTGTGAATATTTTATGAAATTACGCATGTAAAGATGTTAATAATAATAGATAATATGTGCTAGGCAGTCTTTGATTTTAAAAGCCTATTCTTGAGGACATGGAGGAAAGGAAAAAAATGAGTTCGAAGGGTCAGTATCCAATTTTAAGGCTGTAAAAATGAGCTTAATATCTCCATTGTGATTTTCCTTATTCAGACTGTAATTAAAGAAACCAACGATTGTCACTTATTTTATGCACCGTTTGAGATGTTTTCTTCTCCAAAACTCATTTCCATCCTTGGACTCACAATAACTTCATTACTCTTTTCAAGTCAAATCACATCCCAATCTCAACCACTCAAATTGGCCTAAGATCCCACACTAACAAAATGTTAATATTTATGAGTAATGCATTTTGGGCTCAGAGATAGGAAGAGAAACCTTCAGGGAGGCAGAAATGAGTTATTGGCCTGCTATAGAATGTGTCATTTGGAGAGAACCGCACTGTAGAAAGAGACGATTCAAATGCTTGATTTCAAGGGGCAATGCAATCTAGTTTACTAATCTCTCATTATACTAAGGTGAGGCTTTTATGAACACTGCTCATTAGCATCTCAATAGCATTAAAAATACAGATAACGGGTGACAGTTTTATTCTTATTACTAAGCAATTCCAAAAATTTTCATTCATTAATCCATCATTCAAAAATTAAGACTGGCAAAAGGTAAAAGCAGATCATTTGAACCATATACATTTGAACCATATAGACATGGGCATTATATGTTATTGTTTGTTTGTTTATTTATTTATTTATTTTTTGAGATGGAATGTCATTCTTGTTGCCCAGGTTGGAGTGCAATGGCGCGATCTCAGCTCACTGCAACCTCCCTCTCCAGAGTTCAAGCAATTCTCCTGTCTCAGCCTCTCGAGTAGCTGAGACTACAGGTGCCCGCCACCACGCCCAGCTAAGTTTTGGTATTTTTGGTAAAGATGGGGTTTCACCATATTGGCTGAGTTGGTCTTGAACTCCTGACCTCAGGTGATCCGCCCGTCTCAGCCTCTCAAAGTGCTGGGATTACAGGCGTGAGCCACCACGCCCAGACTGTTTATTTATTTTTAATTTACAGATTTCTAAGTAATGTAAGTGAACACCTCCGTGGCCTCTGAAGTCATTTTTCTCCCTGAGCCATCTCTTCACCTAGGCTGCCATTGCTCTCCTTTCTTCTTTCCTCACATCCTATGTTGCCCCCACTCCATGCAAGCTGATGTCTCCCCTGTAGTAGAACTCAGTGTTGAGGCTGGAATTGAAATCGGATGGTCAAGTTTCATCTAATGCATATAAAAATGTTTTCGCCCATTATCTGGTTAGAGGAAAAGGTAAATTTTTGTTGTTGCTTTTTGCCTTAGAGGGATAACAAGAAAGTTGGATTGGCTGGTAAAAAGCCTTAACTTAACATCTGTTAGTTGAAGCTGGGCAAGCCAATTCCCCCAAAATTGGCACATAATCCTCTTGAGTGAGCAAAGCTGCCATGTGAGCTCAGAGGTTTCAATTAGAGTATAAAGGGATCTGAATTTATATTCTGCAATGGGAAAGGGTGACTTAACAAAGGAAAGAAAGAATATGTAATCGGCTTTTCTTCTTTTATTTTGATGGAGTAAATCTGTCATTTTTTACAATGAGACATATGAAATTTACTCTCTTGGTTATTTTGACATATATAATACAGTGTTATTGACTATAGTCACCCTGCTGTGTAATAGGTCTCAAAAGCTATTTCTCCTGTCTATCTTAAATGTTGTACCCTGGCTGGGCATGATGGCTCACACCTGTAATCCCAGCACTTTGGGAGGTCACCATAGTTGGAGGCATCACACTCCTTGATTTCAAAACATAGAGCACTTATAATCAAACAGCATGGTACTGGCATTAAAACAGACATATCAACCAAGGGCATAGGTTAATTAAAAACCCAGAAATAAATCCATGCATTAATGATCAACTGATTTTTGACAGAGGTGGCATGAACACACAATGGGGAAGACATTGTCTACATTAAGTGGTATTAGAAAAACTGAATATTTACATGCAGAAGAATGAAATTAGACACTCATACTATATAAAAATGCAAAGTGAATAAAGATTTAAATATAATAAATGAAATTGGAAAATTGCCAGAAAAATACATACGGGGAAAGCTTCATGTCACAAGCTCCAGCACAGTATGTGGAGACAACGTACAGATTGGGAGGAAATATTTCCAAATTATCCATCTGATAAGGGATTAATATCCAAAATAAGTAAGGCTTTTTTCTTTTTATTATTATTATTATTATTATTATTATTATTATACTTTAGGTTTTATGGTACATGTGCGCAATGTGCAGGTAAGTTACATATGTACACATGTGCCATGCTGGTGCGCTGCACCCACCAACTCGTCATCTAGCATTAGGTATATCTCCCAATGCTATCCTTCCCCCCTCCCCCCACCCCACAACAGTCCCCAAAGTGTGATGTTCCCCTTCCTGTGTCCATGTGTTCTCATTGTTCAATTCCCACCTATGAGTGAGAATATGCGGTGTTTGGTTTTTTGTTCTTGAGATAGTTTACTGAGAATGATGATTTCCAATTTCATCCATGTCCCTACAAAGGACATGAACTCATCATTTTTTATGGCTGCATAGTATTCCATGGTGTATATGTGCCACATTTTCTTAATCCAGTCTATCATTGTTGGACATTTGGGTTGGTTCCAAGTCTTTGCTATTGTGAATAATGCCGCAATAAACATACGTGTGCATGTGTCTTTATAGCAGCATGATTTATAGTCCTTTGGGTATATACCCAGTAATGGGATGGCTGGGTCGAATGGAATTTCTAGTTCTAGATCCCTGAGGAATCGCCACACTGACTTCCACAAGGGTTGAACTAGTTTACAGTCCCACCAACAGTGTAAAAGTGTTCCTATTTCTCCACATCCTCTCCAGCACCTGTTGTTTCCTGACTTTTTAATGATTGCCATTCTAACTGGTGTGAGATGGTATCTCATTGTGGTTTTGATTTGCATTTCTCTGATGGCCAGTGATGGTGAGCATTTTTTCATGTGTTTTTTGGCTGCATAAATGTCTTCTTTTGAGAAGTGTCTGTTCATGTCCTTCACCCACTTTTTGATGGGGTTGTTTGTTTTTTTCTTGTAAATTTGTTGGAGTTCATTGTAGATTCTGGATATTAGCCCTTTGTCAGATGAGTAGGTTGCAAAAATTTTCTCCCATTTTGTAGGTTGCCTGTTCACTCTGATGGTAGTTTCCTTTGCTGTGCAGAAGCTCTTGAGTTTAATTAGATCCCATTTGTCAATTTTGGCTTTTGTTGCCATTGCTTTTGGTGTTTTAGACATGAAGTCCTTGCCCATGCCTATGTCCTGAATGGTAATGCCTAGGTTTTCTTCTAGGGTTTTTATGGTTTTAGGTCTAACGTTTAAGTCTTTAATCCATCTTGAATTGATTTTTGTATAAGGTGTAAGGAAGGGATCCAGTTTCAGCTTTCTACATATGGCTAGCCAGTTTTCCCAGCACCCTTTATTAAATAGGGAATCCTTTCCCCATTGCTTGTTTTTGTCAGGTTTGTCAAAGATCAGATACTTGTAGATATGTGGCATTATTTCTGACGGCTCTGTTCTGTTCCATTGATCTATATCTCTGTTTTGGTACCAGTACCATGCTGTTTTGGTTACTGTAGCCTTGTAGTATAGTTTGAAGTCAGGTAGTGTGATGCCTCCAGCTTTGTTCTTTTGGCTTAGGATTGACTTGGCGATGTGGGCTCTTTTTTGGTTCCATATGAACTTTAAAGTAGTTTTTTCCAATTCTGTGAAGAAAGTCATTGGTAGCTTGATGGGGATGGCATTGAATCTGTAAATTACCTTGGGAAGGATGGCCATTTTCATGATATTGATTCTTCCTACCCATGAGCATGGAATGTTCTTCCATTTGTTTGTATCCTCTTTTATTTCCTTGAGCAGTGGTTTGTAGTTCTCCTTCAAGAGGTCTTTCACATCCCTTGTAAGTTGGATTCCTAGGTACTTTATTCTCTTTGAAGCAATTGTGAATGGGAGTTCACTCATGATTTGGCTCTCTGTTTGTCTGTTATGGATGTATAAGAATGCTTGTGATTTTTGCACATTGATTTTGTATCTTGAGACTTTGCTGAAGTTGCTTATCAGCTTAAGGAGATTTTGGGCTGAGACAATGGGGTTTTCTAGATATACTATCATGTCATCTGCAAACAGGGACAATTTGACTTCCTCTTTTCCTAATTGAATACCCTTTATTTCCTTCTCCTGCCTAATTGCCCTGGCCAGAACTTCCAACACTATGTTGAATAGAAGTGGTGAGAGAGGGCATCCCTGTCTTGTGCCAGTTTTCAAAGGGAATGCTTCCAGTTTTTGCCCATTCAGTATGATATTGGCTGTGGGTTTGTCATAAATAGCTCTTATTATTTTGAGATACGTCCCATCAATTCCTAATTTATTGAGAGTTTTTAGCATGAAGGGTTGTTGAATTTTGTCAAAGGCCTTTTCTGCATCTATTGAGATAATCATGTGGTTTTTGTCTTTGGTTCTGTTTATATGCTGGATTACATTTATTGATTTGCGTATATTGAACCAGCCTTGCATCCCAGGGATGAAGCCCACTTGATCATGGTGGATAAGCTTTTTGATGTGCTGCTGGATTCTATTTGCCAGTATTTTATTGAGGATTTTTGCATCAATGTTCATCAAGGATATTGGTCTAAAATTCTCTTTTTTTGTTGTGTCTCTGCCAGGCTTTGGTATCAGGATGATGCTGGCCTCATAAAATGAGTTAGGGAGGATTCCCTCTTTTTCTATTGATTGGAATAGTTTCAGAAGGAATGGTACCAGCTCCTCCTTGTACCTCTGGTAGAATTCGGCTGTGAACCCATCTGGTCCTGGACTTTTTTTGGTTGGTAAGCTATTGATTATTGCCACAATTTCAGCTCCTGTTATTGGTCTATTCAGAGATTCAACTTCTTCCTGGTTTAGTCTTGGGAGGGTGTATGTGTTGAGGAATTTATCCATTTCTTCTAGATTTTCTAGTTTATTTGCATAGAGGTGTTTATAGTATTCTCTGATGGTAGTTTGTATTTCTGTGGGATCGGTGGTGATATCCCCTTTATCATTTTTTATTGCATCTATTTGATTCTTCTCTCTTTTTTTCTTTATTAATCTTGCTAGCGGTCTATCAATTTTGTTGATCCTTTCAAAAAACCAGCTCCTGGATTCATTGATTTTTTGAAGGGTTTTTTGTGTCTCTATTTCCTTCAGTTCTGCTCTGATTTTAGTTATTTCTTGCCTTTTGCTAGCTTTTGAATGTGTTTGCTCTTGCTTTTCTAGTTCTTTTAATTGTGATGTTAGGGTGTCAATTTTGGATCTTTCCTGCTTTCTCTTGTGGGCATTTAGTGCTATAAATTTCCCTCTACACACTGCTTTGAATGCATCCCAGAGATTCTGGTATGTTGTGTCTTGGTTCTCGTTGGTTTCAAAGAACATCTTTATTTCTGCCTTCATTTCGTTATGTACCCAGTAGTCATTCAGGAGCAGGTTGTTCAGTTTCCATGTAGTTGAGTGGTTTTGAGTGAGATTCTTAATCCTGAGTTCCAGCTTGATTGCACTGTGATCTGAGAGACAGTTTGTTACAATTTCTGTTCTTTTACATTTATTGAGGAGAGCTTTACTTCCAAGTATATGGTCAATTTTGGAATAGGTGCGGTGTGGTGCTGAAAAAAATGTATATTCTGTTGATTTGGGGTGGAGAGTTCTGTAGATGTCTATTAGGTCCGCTTGGTGCAGAGCTGAGTTCAATTCCTGGGTATCCTTGTTGACTTTCTGTCTCGTTGATCTGTCTAATGTTGACAGTGGGGTGTTAAAGTCTCCCATTATTAATGTGTAGGAGTCTAAGTCTCTTTGTAGGTCACTCAGGACTTGCTTTATGAATCTGGGTGCTCCTGTATTGGGTGCATATATATTTAGGATAGTTAGCTCTTCTTGTTGAATTAATCCCTTTACCATTATGTAATGGCCTTCTTTGTCTCTTTTGATCTTTGTTGGTTTAAAGTCTGTTTTATCAGAGACTAGGATTGCAACCCCTGACTTTTTTTGTTTTCCATTTGCTTGGTAGATCTTCCTCCATCCTTTTATTTTGAGCCTATGTGTGTCTCTGCACGTGAGATGGGTTTCCTGAATACAGCACACTGATGGGTCTTGAGTCTTTATCCAATTTGCCAGTCTGTGTCTTTTAATTGGAGCATTTAGTCCATTTACATTTAAAGTTAATATTGTTATGTGTGAATTTGATCCTGTCATTATGATGTTAGCTGGATATTTTGCTCGTTAGTTGATGCAGTCTCTTCCTAGTCTCGATGGTCTTTACATTTCGGTATGATTTTGCAGTGGCTGGTACCGGTTGTGCCTTTCCATGTTTAGCGCTTCCTTCAGGAGCTCTTTTAGGGCAGGCCTGGTGGTGACAAAATCTCTCAGCATTTGCTTGTCTGTAAAGGATTTTATTTCTCCTTCACTTATGAAGCTTAGTTTGGCAGGATATGAAATTCTGGGTTGAAAATTCTTTTCTTTAAGAATGTTGAATATTGGCCCCCACTGTCTTCTGGCTTGTAGGGTTTCTGCCGAGAGATCCGCTGTTAGTCTGATGGGCTTCCCTTTGATGGTAACCTGACCTTTCTCTCTGGCTGCCCTTAACATTTTTTCCTTCATTTCAACTTTGGTGAATCTGACAATTATGTGTCTTGGAGTTGCTCTTCTCGAGGAGTATCTTTGTGGCATTCTCTGTATTTCCTGAATCTGAATGTTGGCCTGCCTTGCTAGATTGGGGAAGTTCTCCTGGATAATATCCTGCAGAGTGTTTTCCAACTTGTTTCCATTCTCCCCATCACTTTCAGGTACACCAATCAGACGTAGATTTGGTCTTTTCACATAGTCCCACATTTCTTGGAGGATTTGCTCGTTTCTTTTTATTCTTTTTTCTCTAAACTTCCCTTCTCGCTTCATTTCATTCATTTCTTCTTCCAGGGCTGATACCCTTTCTTCCATTTGATCGCATCGGCTCCTGAGGCTTCTGCATTCTTCACGTAGTTCTCGAGCCTTGGTTTTCAGCTCCATCAGCTCCTTTAAGCACTTCTCTGTATTGGTTATTCTAGTTATACATTCTTCTAAATTTTTTTCAAAGTTTTCAACTTCTTTGCCTTTGGTTTGAATATCCTCCCGTAGCTCGGAGTAATTTGATCGTCTGAAGCCTTCTTCTCTCAGCTCGTCAAAGTCATTCTCCGTCCAGCTTTGTTCCGTTGCTGGTGAGGAACTGCGTTCCTTTGGAGGAGGAGAGGTACTCTGGTTTTTAGAGTTTCCAGTTTTTCTGCTCTGTTTTTTCCCCATCTTTGTGGTTTTATCTACTTTTGGTCTTTGATGATGGTGATGTACAGATGGGTTTTTGGTGTGGATGTCCTTTCTGTTAGTTTTCCTTCTAACAGACAGAACCCTCAGCTGCAGGTCTGTTGGAGTACCTGGCCGGCCGTGTGAGGTGTCAGTCTGCCCCTGCTGGGGGGTGCCTCCCAGTTAGGCTGCTCGGGGGTCAGGGGTCAGGGACCCACTTGAGGAGGCAGTCAGCCCATTCTCAGATCTCCAGCTGCGTGCTGGGAGAACCACTGCTCTCCTCACAGCTGTCAGACAGGGACATTTAAGTCTGCAGAGGTTACTGCTGTCTTTTTGTTTGTCTGTGCCCTGCCCCCAGAGGTGGAGCCTACAGAGGTAGGCAGGCCTCCTTGAGCTGTGGTGGGCTCCACTCAGTTCAAGTTTCCAGGCTGCTTTGTTTACCTAAGCGAGCCTGGGCAATGGCGGGTGCCCCTCCCCCAGCCTCGCTGCCGACTTGCTGTTTGATCTCAGACTGCTGTGCTAGCAATCAGCGAGACTCCGTGGGCGTAGGACCCTCTGAGCCAGGTGCAGGCTATACTCTCCTGGGGCACCGTTTCCTAAGCCCGTCGGAAAAGCACAGTATTCGGGTGGGAGTGGCCCGATTTTCCAGGTGCCGTCTGTCACCCCTGGAAGGGGAACTCCCTGACCCCTTGCGCTTCCCGAGTGAGGCAATGCCTCGCCCCTGCTTCGGCTGGTGCACGGTGCGCTCACCCACTGACCTGCGCCCACTGTCTGGCACTCCCTAGTGAGATGAACATGGTACCTCAGATGGAAATGCAGAAATCACCCGTCTTCTGCGTCGCTCGCGCTGGGAGCTGTAGACCGGAGCTGTTCCTATTCGGCCATCTTGGCTCCTCCCCCCAGGCTTTTTTCTTTATTTCAAACATAGTTAGGTTGACTAAGGTGTTCTTTCCAACAACCAGTGCACTGATACAAGAAAAAGAATAAACAGAAATAAGTTCAGCTCTCAATATCTGAACATACATATAGATGATCCTGTAAGTGGGGTGAGAGGTGAAGCTACATGTGAGAAATACAAGCTTGGTATGAGAACCAGTGAAGTCAATCACATAAAAAACATGTGTAAGTTATATTGCACAATATAAATCTAAGATGCTGTTAGATTAAACAGAATAATGATTAACTGTGACTTGCCAATTTATTAGCTTTTAATTGCCCTAATCATAATGAACATAGGAAGTACTTGGATAATTATAAACCTGTCTATATTGTGGTATAGTTGGATAAGCATAGGGTTGCAGTCAGGCAAGCCTGAGTTAACACTGCAGTCTTATTCTCATAGCTCTATGACATTGGACAATGTACTTTACCTCTATGCAATGTGAATAATAATTTCCATTTCCAGAGTTGTTTTAATGGTGAGAGATAATGTATCTAAAGGAGCTAGCTTAGTGCCTGACACATAGATACTCAATACTCAGTAGCAGCAGTGGCAGCAGCAACTGCTGTTATTATAGTTCTTACTCCAAGAAATTTCCCTCATAAAAAAAGAGAATGAACTCATTTGGAAATAAAACAGAGTCAGTGTACCTTCTAAAGGGGCCTGAGGCAGGAGTGACAATGATGTGAGCACAGCAGAAAGACTGAGGTCTAGATTCTGCTGGTTCAGTGAGGCCTGGCAGATGCTATGGATGAGGCATGGGGACAGACACTTCTTCAGGATCATTTTGGCTCTCTGCATTATAGGACACCCAGGAAAGACTTTCACCCAGGGGCTTTTTTTTTTATGCATGCACAGTATTGAACTCACTTAATAGCTGATATTCTCTGCCCGCATCACCGGTTACTACCAGAAGAGAAATAGGAATCAAGTTTTCCTCTTGGCTTTATCACAGAAGGAAGCCACTGAGTATTTACTTATGTCCTTGGCTTAGATTCATCATTGGCCTGGCTCTAAGTTTTTAGATAAGCTACTAAACTGCTCTAAGTGTCAGTTTAGTAATGAGGGAACTGCCTCATTATTAAAATGGTCCTAGTGATGGAATCTTATATACAAGGTCACTCAGTACCATTCAACTCCATCCTCGTGAGAGGTGAAGCCAGCTGGATTTCCTGGGTCAAGTGAGGACTCGGAGAACTTTTCTGTGTCTAGCTAAAGGATTGTAAATGCACCAATCAGCACTCTGTGAAAACGCACCAATCAGCACTTTATGTCTAGCTAAAAGATTGTAAATGCACCAATGAGCACTCTGTCAAAATGCACCAATCAGAACTCTTTGTATAGCTAAAGGATTGTAAATAAACCAATCAGCAATCTGCAAAGTGGACCAATCAGCACTCTATAAAAAGGACCAATCAGCAGGATGTGGGTGGGGTCAAATAAGGGAATAAAAGTTGGCCACCCCCTAGCCAGTAGCAGCAACTAGCTTGGGTCCCCTTCCGTGCTGTGGAAGCTTTGTTCTTTCGCTCTTCACGATAAATCTTGCTGCTGCTCACTCTTTGGGTCTGTGCCACCTTTAAGAGCTGTAACACTCACTGTGAAGGTCTGTGGCTCCATTCTTGAAGTCAGCGAGACCGAGAACCCACTGGAAGGAACCAACTCCAGACACACTCATATCAAGTGCCTGAAACAGAACTGTGGCAAGTTAAAAGTTAAAGCTTATGCTTTAATCCCTGCCTGGAAGAGCTCATCCATGACCAGGTGGAACTGAGGTAGCATCCTTAGTGTTATCATGGTACTTTCATTTTCATGATGTACTGTATCATTGTCACCAAGTAATACCATTTTCTCTCCCCCTCCTTAATACTAAAACATAGGCTGGTGCTTTTAATCCAGTTATTAAGCCATTGTTAACAACTAGACCTTTACACTCATTCGTACAAGATTAAATGGTTTTATACAAAACAAAATTACATGTTTTCTTCATCATCATTTGTTAAATGTGTTTCATGTGGCCATAGTTAAACTATGCTACATACGTTATCTCATTTAACCCCTAAAATAATTTATAGGGTGTCTTAATTCATTCAGGCTGTCATAACATAATATCATTTACTGGGTGGCTTATAAATGACAGACATGTATTGCTCACAATTCTGGAGAATGGGAAGCTCAATATCAAGGTGCTGGCAGATTCGGTTTCTGGTAAGGGCTTGCTTGCTCCCTGGTTCATAGCTAGCACCTTCTGGATGTGTCCTTATAAGGTGGAAGGGGCTAGCTCACTCTATGGGGTCCCTCTTTTTTTTTTTTTAAACAGGGTCTCACTATATTACCCAGGCAGGTCTCAAACTCCTGGACTCAAGCCATCCTCCCCACTCTGCTTCCCTGAGAGCTGAGATTACAGATATGAGCCATGCCACTGTGCCTGGCTGGAGTCTCTTTTTTTTTTTATTTTATTTTTTTGAGACTGAGTCTCGCTCTTTCACCAGGCTGGAGTGCAGTGGCATGATCTCAGCTCACTGCAACCTCTGCCTCCCGGGTTCAAGCGATTCTCATGCCTCAGCCTCCCAAGTAGCTGGCATTACAGGCATGCACCACCACACCGAGCTAATTTGTGTATTTTTAGTAGAGACGGGGTTTCACCATGTAGGCCAGGATGGTCTGAATTTCCTAACCTCGTGATCTGCCCGCTTTGGCCTCCCAAAGTGCTGGGATTATTGGCTGGAGTGCAGTGGGGTGATCTCAGCTCACGGCACCCTTTGCCTCCCAGGTTTAAGCGATTCTCGTGCCTCAGCCTCCTGAGTAGCTGAGATTACAGGCACACACCACCACACCCAGCTAATTTTTGTATTTTTAGTAGAGACAGGGTTTCACCATGTTGGCCAGGATGGTCTCGATCTCCTGACCTTGTGATCTGCCCGCCTCGGCCTCCCAAAGTGCTGGGACTACAGGCAAGAGCCACCGCGCCCGGCCTGGAGTCTCTTTCATAAGGGGACAAATTCAACTCATGAGGGCAGAGTCCTCAAGATCTAATTTCCTCCTTAAGGCTCTACTTTCTAATACTGTCACGTTGGGGATTTGGTTTTAGCATATGAACTTTGAGGAAAGGGCATGAAATAAGTGGTATTATTGTCCCCATTTGATTGATGAGGAAGCTGAGGCTTATTCTAGTGAATAATCTGCCCCATGTTTTAGAGCAAACATACAAGATGCTGGAGTTTGAACCATGCTTTCTGGTTGTAATGTTGATTTATAATTCTTTATACACTACCCTCATCTAAAATCGTGTGACTAAGGCTCAGTAACTTAAAATCATTAGGACATTTTCATGTCACATAACTTGCGATTGGTTTGCCATCATTCCAATGTACAATGATGAGGTTATTTGTTTCTTTATTTCCAATAAAATGCCTTTGTCACTGAGAAAAATTCTGTTCTTATTGGAGTCAGCAATAGCAATTGTAAACACATCTTCTCATAAGTGTCTGTGTATAATATGTTCCTGAATTGTTTTAATTTATAGTAAGACTGGAGGAATATTATGCACATCAGTCTTATAAATAATGTGACATGAATAACAGCTGCATTTAGTGCCAAAGCAATTATTTTCTTCCCAAGTAATCATTCATTTTTTAGTGGAAACTGAAAATTTGCATCCAACATTGTCTCCTTACATAATTAGGGTGAGTCTCCTTTACTCTCTTGCCTTGATGTTTAATACATGAAAATAATTAGTTTTTCTTAGAGAAGTGTCAAGATCTACTGACACTTTTTATTTTTGCCTAGGGTGAGGAGCAAGATTATGTTTATGGTAACAGTGATATTAGTACCTATTTTGTATCATCATTGTGGGTTGCTTTAAAGAGTTGATATACTTTGGGAGGCCGAGGCGGGCGGATCACAAGGTCAGGAGATCGAGACCATCCTGGCTAACACGGTGAAACCTCGTGTCTACTAAAAATACAAAAAATTAGCCAGGCACGGTGGCGGGCGCCTGTAGTCCCAGCTACTCGGGAGGCTGAGGCAGGAGAACGGCGTGAACCCTGGGAGGCAAAGCTTGCAGTGAGCTGAGATCGTGCCACTGCATTCCAGCCTGGGCCAAAGAGCAAGACTCTGTCTCAAAAAAAAAAAAAAAAAAAAAAAAAGTGGATATAATGACTCTCAAGTGCCTGGTACTGTGGCTGGCTTATTCATGTATTGCCTCATCCTACAATTACTTGTAGAAAACCTTCTATATGCTGCACCCTGTGCTATATCTTAGGTACACAATGGTGAATATAACAAAATCGACCGACCTGAACCCTGAGTTCAAAAAGGTTTTGTTTTGGGTAAGATACAAACAATAAAAAAATGCAAATTTCAGTAACTTATATAAAATATAGAAACCTATGAAAGAGAATAGCTTAATGATCAGGGACTATGGGAATTTCACTTTCTAGCAGGGCTCTGAAGTAGTAGAGTCGTTCAGTCCAGTAAGGGCAAAGGTGTGATCCTGGAAGAGGCAAAAGACTGTGTGATTCTTTGGATCTGGAAACTACCTGATGTTTTTGAGGAACTGAAAGAAAGCCGGTGTAGACTGAACTTAGTAAGCAAAAATGAATTTCAGGTCATGGGAAGGTCATAGAAGTTGATGGAAAACAATGAGATTTCACAAAGTTAAGGAACTTTGGGCCACCTAGCTATTGAGTAATCATTTGATCCCAGGTTTCTGTGATTGCAAATTTCAGTTTATTACAGTTCTTGGAATTGAATCATTCAATAAAATAATGATGATAATAAGAATAGTGATAATACAGCTACACTGATTGATGTAGTGCTTCTATTTGTCAAGCACTCTTCCAATCACGTTTCAGGCACTAAAAATCTTAATCCTCACAGAAAACCTATGAATTATTTTAATCTTCACATGAAACTTAAGGTTATCCCCATTGTGCAAATGTATGTAAGTTAAATAACTTGTCCATATCATATAGCTTTTAATGGATAAACTTGAATTTGAATTCAAGTTCAAAGTCAAACTTGAATTTAAACTCAAGGTTATATGACTCTTTAGAGATTGGACAGTTAATCCTCCTCTTAATGCCGGCTTAAAGTTTTGGTTTTTTTTTTTTTTTTTGGAGCAATTTAAAAGTTACTAAGAAGTCTTATCAATACAATTTTTAAAAAATTGTTTGAGAGGAAGTGGTTAATGTGATTGTACTATAAGCCCTGAAACTTTTGTGTGTAATACCTACCACCAAGATTTTCTCTTATATTACCTCAACACAACCATCAAAATCAGAAAATTGAAATTAATGCCTTTTTTTCTTACCCAAGACTATGTCTTCGCAGTAAAAGAATCCAGTTCAGAATCTCACATTGCATTTAGTTGCCATGTCTATTTAGTGTCTTTCAATCTGCAGAATTGTCAATGTTTGGCTTGACTTTCATGACCTTGCCACTTTTGAAGACATAGGTCAGTTATTTCGTAGAATCTCCCTTAATTTGGGTTTATCTTATATTTTCCCATGATTGGATTCATGTTACACAGTATTTTGGGCAAGAATATGACAGAAACATTGCTGTGTTCTTCTCATTGCCTCTTAGCAGGTGATGTGCAATTTCAATTTGTCCCAATTTTGAATATAATAACATTGATTACTTGATTAAGGTGATGCCTGTGAGGCTTCTTTGCAGTGTCTGAGCTCCAGCATCCTGCACTGGGCTTCCACTGTCACCCACAACCTCCCTGCACAAATTCTTTCCTCTTGACTTCCTGTGACAAGCCACTGCTGCCACTCTGTCTCTTTTCCCCAAATGCTTGTGCCCTACTCCCCTCCTTGTGGGTACCCCTTACTCCCCCATCAGGTTCTGGCCGTCCTATGCAGTTGCCAACTTGTGTCTCATCTAATGGCTATTGAAAGAATTAGAAAGGAAGGAGAAAAAAAAGAAGGGAAAAAGAAAGGGAGGGATAGACAGAGACAGAAAGAAAATAAGGAAGGAAGGTCAAAGGATAACTTTTAATTTAAACCAAAGACATAGAGAAAAAATACTGAAATCAATTGTTTTCATCTGGGAAAAAGGCTCAGAGTGATGCTAGCTGAAATAATGTTGAACACATTGTTCTTTCTCATTGCACTCTACAGAAATGATTGCCTTTGCCCAAGACACCACCGACAAAAACAACAGCAAAAAGCATTGCAATATGAACTTAATTTTTTTCAATAAAATATGATTAGAGTATTCTCAGAGTATAGTCAAAGCACACCCATTGTTAGCAAAAGGCCAACTATATACGCAAATACATTGTGGCTTCTATCGTGCTAAGATCCCTGAGTCTGTCTCTTTTTATCTGCTATTCAGCTGTTTAATCACTGCTCTCAGGAACTTAGGTGTTTTCCTGGTGGGAAGAGGCTGTCATTAATCATTATTTATCCGGTTATTTTTTCAATTTATTCTGAGCAATATAAATATGAAACTGGACAACACAAGTCTGCTCTTTCTCACTTTTATACCATGATGCTTTTAACATCTGTCTTTTCCATGAAGGCAACATAACATAATAGTTACAAGAACTAGTATGGGGTCAAATTCAAGATCGGCTACTTATGACTTGAATTTGGCCATGTGTTTTAACTTGCTTAAGCTTTAAGCCATTTATTTCTAAAATGAGTCTAACTCTATAATAGCAATTATTGTTGGGAGAACTGCCAACAATATGCCCCAGATAAAGTGCTTAGCACGGGTCATGGACCACAAAGTACAGATTTAAATTTATCAAATGTGTCTCCCATACTTGGAAATCCTTTCCTTTTGAGAACCCCTCTCCTTTGTACTCAGTAGTACTTTATTTATTTCTCTTTCATAATACAAGTTGTTTCTTATTTGTGATTATATAGAGGTCATCTCCACTTGGCTGAGATCTGCTTGTGGTCAGGAATCATTACTCATCTCTATATCCTCACCACTTAACAAAGTTATTTGTAACATAAAAAGTGGCCAGTGTGTTTGTGGATTGAAGGATGGAAAATGGGAGAATTATGAGATGATTAGATGAATGGATAGAAGTATGAAAGAATGAATGGATGAAATTATAAGTACAACAAATAATAAGCAATTGTAACAAAGCTTGGAATGAAGGATTCAGTATTTATGGAACATCTATGATGTTCCAAACAATTAACTGGCTATTTCACATACATTATCATGTTAATACATCATCGTGTTATTATGTTATAGAAGAGAAATATAAGGTGTAGGAAAGTAAAAATAAAAACTTAGCTCATACTTTTGTCTCTATGCATTAAGTCTGAAATTAAAGTCCAACTCTGTCTGAATTTAAGGTTCTAATTTTTTTCCCACTGCTCCATGCTAGTGATATATGGATACTGAGTTAGAAAGTACACAGGAGTATTATCTTCTTAATCTCTTAGTATTAGGCCGGGCACGGTAGCTCATGCCTGTAATCCCAGCACTTTGGGAGGCCCAGATAGGTGGATCATCTGAGGTAAGGGGTTCGAGACTAACCTGTCCAACATGGTGAAACCTCATCTCTACTAAAAATACAAAAAAATTAGCCAGGCGTGGTGGTGGGCACTTATAATTCCAGCTACTCGAGAAGCTGAGGCAGGAGAATCACTTGAACCCGGGAGGTGGAGGTTGCAGTGAGCCGAGATTGCGCCACAGCACTCCAACCTGGGTGAGAGTGAGACTCCAAAAAAAAAAAAAAAAAAAAAAAAGTGAAGATGAAAAAATTATCCTCTTTGCACAACAGCCAGAAGATGAAATACTTCTCAACCTGGGTATGCACAGTGACTGTATTTTTTTAAAAATAGGGTTTCAAACAAACTTTTTAAATATTTACAAACCTTTCTGTAGCAAACGATGTCACCTCAAATATCACTTCCTGTCATTGCAGCATGAAACCAAAGGAACCCAAGACTCCAGCCTTCACTGTGGGCTGAAGCACAACATTTACTTGATATTAAACAAAAAAAATTGGGTGGAATAGAAACAGGTAAGAAATAGAGGAGATGTCAGGTGATTTTAGCCAAATTAAAAGATTTCAACTAAATATGGAAAACCTTTTTAGTGAGAATAGGGTTCTTTAAATTAACTCAACATCTTCATTGTTGAATATATTATTTTCCACCAAACATGTTTTTGCTATGTTAGATGATGACTCATTAGGGATTCCAGAGAGGAGACTTATTAACAAAGCATATAATTGAGCTATTTAGATTTATCAGGTGGGCATTCTAATTTTTAAAAATTTTTTCAACAAATGCCAAATAATACTGTGTATAAATATTAGAGATGGAAGAGTCAAGATATATAGAGAGAGATCTATATCTCCATATACTTATCCTATCCTACGTTTACTTCAAATACACAGAAATATCCAAGTTTAAAAGGATAGTCTCTGCATAGGTATTGTGGCGTGTCTTTTCCCTTCAAAAGGGTGTTCTATTTTCTCTTTCACTAATGGATTTACAGGTCTAAAAACAATAGTCCATATGGTCAGAAGCCATAATTTAAAAATGCCTCAATGATTTCATTACAAAGACATTCTTTAATAAACTCCAAACTTCCTTGCTTGGAATTTTACCAAAATGATTTGACAAGTATTCTTCCTGCTTTGATATGGCAGATAGTGAACTTCATCTATTTAATGCAAGATTGAAATATTTGAAATGAAAAGTTTGCTGAGCATTTCCAAATACAATCAAGCCTGTGGTGTTCTCTAGAGGAGATACATTTTTTTTAATGCTCTATTTCTGTATTAAATTGAATATTGTAAAAGATGGAGAACCTATAAACATTTCTGAAGGATAACTCAGAGATTGTGTAGACAAAAAATTTCTACAGATCACCACTAAAACATTATATATAAGTTCTTGGCAAAAGTTCATGCGTTTGAATAGGACGATCTAAACTAAAATGTGAACAAAGTGGAGCTTACAATAGAGGAGTGGTTATGAAATGCTTAAAAGGGAAAAAATGTATATAGCAACCCATTCATTGTGAATGTTTTTAGGATATGACTCTACTCTAGTATTCTAGAATGTAGTTTTAGGTATTTGGGAGCAAAAGTCAGTGATATAGCTTTTGTGCCTTTCAGTATCTCCTAGTCTGTGGAGATGAAGCATCTAGAAAAATAAGTAAATAATTGCAGAAATGTGAGGCATATTGGCATAGCAGTGTGAAAGAAATGCCAGGAAAGGACTGAGCAGATAGCTCTTTATGGGCTGAAGGAGTCAGTGTTGATTCTCTAAAATGACTGGCATTTTATTTTGTTCATGAAAGATGAGTGGAAATTGAGTGGAAATTGGCCAGATGGATACAGTGAGGCATATTCTGAAACAAGAAAGCACAAGAAAACACACAAATGTGCACTTGGGACTACAAATTGTTCCTTATGGCTCTAATGGTTCTGTAGGACTCAAAGGCTGCGATACCAAGGCTCATGTTGTGGCATGACGGTTGATGCTGGGTTGAGATCAGACCCTAAGCCATGAAGGGGAATGCACAGAAGCACATCTTATTTCTTATTTGCTGTCATTTTGAAGCCTCTTCAAATTACAGATACACACACACACACATATATATATACATACAAGTTTAAATATAAATTTATATAAATATAGATTTTATATACTATATATTTAGAAATAATTTCCAAATATATGTGTATATATATTCACATGTAATAGTCCCCCCTTACCTGTGGTTTCAGTTATCCATGGTCAATGGTGGCCCAAAAATGGTGAGTCCAATACAATAAGACATTTTGAAAGAGAAAGAGACTATATTCATATAACTTTTATTACAGTATAATGTTAAAAAATGTTCTATTTTATTATTAGTTATTGTTGTTAATCACTTACTGTGCCTAATTTATAAATTAAACTTAATCCTAGGTAAGTATCAAAAATAACATAGTATATATAGGGTTTGGTGCTATCTGTAACTTCAAGGGGTCTTAAAACATATCCCCACATACAAGGGCGAACTACTGTATATACATAATGCATGTATACATATACGAATATAAATATAAAATACAAGTTTCAAGCTACAATTTTATCAGTTGGTACATGCATGCAAAAGAGTGCACTGATAATTGTCTTCCTACTTTTGTTTGTTTGTTTGTTTTTGTTTTTTTGAGATGGTGTCTCGCTCTATCGCCCAGGCTGGAGTGCAGTGGTACGATCTCTGCTCACTGCAAGCTCTGCCTCCCGGGTTCACGCCATTCTCCTGCCTCAGCCTCCTGAGTAGCTGGCACTACAGGCGCCCGCCACCGCGCCTGGCTAATTTTTTGTATTTTTAATAGAGACAGGGTTTCACCGTGTTAGCCAGGATGGTCTCGATCTCCTGACCTTGTGATCCGCCCGCCTCGGCCTCCCAAAGTGCTGGGATTACAGGCGTGAGCCTCCGTGCCCGGCCCCTAGTTTTAAAAATATTTTCTGATAAGAATATTCACATTTGGTTCCTCTTGACCAATATGCTTTTTCCTTTTCTTCTTTTTTTTTTTTTTAGATGGAGTTTCTCTCTTGTTGCCCAGGCTAGAATGCAATGGTGCGATCTCAGCTACCGCAACTGCCACCTCCCGTGTTCAAGTGATTCTCTTGCCTCAGCCTCCTGAGTAGCTGAGATTACAGGTATGCGCCACCACATCTGGCTAATTTTGTATTTTTAGTAGAGACAGGGTTTCTCCATGTTGGTCAGACTGGTCTCAAACTCCCAACTTGAGGTGATCTGCCCGCCTCGGCCTCCCAAAGTTCTGGAATTATAGGCGTGAGTCACCGCGCCTGGCCTATTCTTTTTTATTTTGTTTTGCACAACACTTAAAATGTGGATGAATGATAAAATATTTTCTTGTACCCTTCCTTATTATTTTTAGTCCTGATGAGGAGTGATCCTAACAGGATTAGGAAATTCAGGACACCGCTGTTTATGACCTGATTAGGAGCATAGTTCAGTCTTCAGTATTTTCAACTCCATGTCATACCATAATGATTAAGGTTACTTGTGTTCCGATGATTATCAGCCCCAAGAAGACCTCCCTGAGAACCTAAGATACCATTTAACTTTTGGGACGAGTGTGCCCATCGGAGTGTGCTCATCGGAGTGTTTCTCTTGGCCCATTTCCCAGCCCACATGGCCTTTCCTAGGAACAGTGTCCCTGATGTGCTCTGCAGGCAATTTCTGAAATGCCTATGAATATGTGCATTTTGTCAAAGAGCCTAAATAAATAAAAATAGCTTTGTATAGCAAAAAACATGCATTGTCTCAATCCTTTTATTTATTGGATGAGAATGAGCACATCAAACACCACTTAACTCTCTAAAACACTGGCTCAATTGCAATTACCTTTCCTCTTTTTTTTAATCTAGATTGTATTTTGTGCCACTCATATTCTGTATTTGAAAGATATCTTTAGTTTCCCTAAGCAGGTTATTAGGTTTTCAATGATGAGATAAGGCAGTTTGGATTTTTGAAAAGCAAAGAGCCTCTTCAGGGAAGACTCTGTCATCCCTTTCCTATGAAGGTAACCATTTGTTGGAAACGGTAAGACGGGAACATCAACAACAACAACAACACCATTATCATGGCAGCATAACTAAACCTTAGAGAATTTGTTCAGAAAAGCTTCTGAAATGTAGATTGTTTAGAGCCAATAATTTAAACCTCTGACACACTGTCTCACTGGCCTCAGTGTGCAGGGTCATCTGATTACACCTACTCATAAATGGCCCAATTAATCTCAATCTCTTTAAAAGTTATTATGCCTGCAGAACTCAAGAATACATGGTTAGTTTAGTGTCACTTTTGGAACGTTCTATTTCTCTGGTAGTAACTGATAAAGAAGGAGTTTTCTCAAAGTCAATCACTCAAAATAAAGAACTTAAATCCATGTTAACATACCTCTGGGAAGCAGATCTACATTAACCTAGTCTATGACTTCTCTGACAATAATAAGGTTTAAGACAGTGCTCAGCCACTGATGATTTCTGCAAGTGATACAATGAGGGGACAGAGACAATGAGGCAAGAATAAAACGGGACCTGGGATTAAGGGATCTTCCACTCAGCCATGTGCAGAAAGTTGAAAATTAATGCGGCATTGTTTAGCAAGCAGCTGTCAAGTTATTGTAATTCGTAAAATGTTTTTTTTTCTTCTTCTCCTTCACTGAAGGCATATTAGAAATGGCTTCATTTCTGAGGGATGACAAAGTTAATCCTATTTTGAGTTTCATTTGAAGAAAATGACACTTTAAGCTTGTTTTGCATGTGTCAAATGAGCCAATGAGTTCAACATTTACTGAGTACCTCTGAATAGAAGACACAGTGTTAGATATTAGAGTTCTAAAGATGAATTAAGAACAATAACTTTCATCAAGATATGTAATATTTGTTGGGAGTTACAAACAGAGCAGAACATTGTAATTCTCTGTGCCTGTAAATATAAGATTTGAGATAAGCAAAGGGTGGTAGAGGAGGATGTAGGTGAATCTAATGGGTGGCCTCAAAGTTATAGGGCAACGGCCTGAGGACAGAGGTAGGACAAACCCAGAGGAACTGGCATAGTGCTAAGAGATGGGTCTTTTGAGATTAGCCTGGAGAGATGGGTCTTTCAGGGCCTTTATTTAAAGTATTCAGTGGCAGTCCATGTCTGTATAGAAACATCTCACTGTATTGTAATAATACAGTAACGTATATTAAGTACAACTTAATTACATGTGCATGAGCGAGAGTACTGTGTTTTCATCTTCCAGCATTTAGCAGTGTGTAATATCTTGCATTCACAAATTAAATATTTGAATAAATGAACCAAAAAACCACAACACAGTCATGCCTAAATGAAGCTCAACAGAACAGTATTAGTACCACAATTTCCAAGCTCAAAAGGAGCATGAGCTCAGGGCTATTATCATGATACAAAATAGCAATCCAGAAGTTAGGACAATAACAACCAGTTCAGGGAATAGGAATCTAAGATGTGCAAGGAGAAACTGTCTAGGATATTGTCCATAAACAGTGTTGGAATGCCTAAAAATAAGTCATAAGTGGTGATTTGTGATGGTGTACAGGCAGTTGGTAAGCTTAACAGTGTAGAAGTTGTTCAGATGGGATGAAAAAAAAAAAAGAAAAGAAAAGAAAAGAAAGGAAAGAAAAGAAAAAAATAAAGAAAAAATGACCTTCATCTGGTGGCACCTACTTTCATGCCAAGGCATGTCTGAATCACAATCACTTTAAATTTCCACGAGCCCTTCCCTATATTGCTCTGCTGATAAAAAACCTTCCAATAATAAAAACTGCACTGCACCCCCAAATAGAAATGCCATGACGCTTATTTTGATAAATTGAACTCATTCCACCTCTGGGGGGTCTACTATGGACAGAGCATACATCAGATGATTACCTGAGTTTCTGCTCACAGGAGACTTCCCATTCTGCAGTTGGTCAGAGGCTGATCAGCTGCTGCAGTTTCACTTTGATTTATTATATTTTATTTTTTCTACAGCCAAAGAACACGGCATTCAAGCAAAAGTGTCATCACCTGATAATAAATATGCTTATGCCATCTAAGCCACCCATTCAGCAGAAGGAAATTTTCAGAAAAGAAGATGCTTTAGAAAAAGTTTATCTCATTCTCATAGATTTTCAAGATCGGCGGTTCCCATTCGGCTATGTGTTTGTCTTCTAATTTTGTTGTCTTCGGTGAAGAAAATTGCCGGGGGGAAGAGGAGAATTTAAGTATACCTATTCTCAGACGTTAGAGCAGTAACATAGATAATGGATCAACCAGTTTTTAGATGACTTTAGGTAAATCTCTCAACTTCTCTGGGCTTCATTTTATTTGTCTGTAAAAATTTTTACATCATTCACTCATGCATTCATTTATTCAATAAATATAGGTGGATAGTATAGTATGTACCAATTTTGATATTGGGAACTCAGTGATTAAAAAATAAATCAGTCATTAAGCTTAATATGCATTATGTTTACTCTAAAAGTTCACATACCATATGCTTATATAGTAGGTACTTTGACCAGGTCAGAAAGATGCCCATGAAAAAAATGACACTTGCACTGAGATTTAATGTTTAAAGACATGTTAACTAGGTAACAGAAAGGAAAGTAGAGTTTTGAGGCAGAGAAAATAGCATTTGCAAAGGCCTTGTGGTTGAGAAAGGTTGGGGAAGTTTAAAAAAGATCCAGTTGAATTTAAAGCAACTGTATCAGTGCTTCTCATTCTTTCATGTGCATATGCAATACCTGAGAATTTTCTTTAAAATGCACAATCTGGTTCAGTAGGCTTGGGGAAGAACCTAAGATTTTTCTTTTCCAAAAGACACCTCCCAAGGAATGTCAGTGTTTGTGGTCCACAGCCACATTTTGAGAAGCAGAGTCCTAGATGGAGTTTACTTTCCATCACTATCACCAAAAAGGAGGACTTTCATTTTTTTTCTTTTAATATTATCTAGGAATGGGTAGAGATGATACATCAGGCATACTAAAGCAACTTTATCATTCTCTTGGTTTACCCTCCTTTTTCTCCTCTCAATTTTTTCCAGTTTTTACTGCTAAGCTCTCTCCAAAGAAAATACAGAGAAAGAAGTATTTTGCTCTATACAGTTAGCCAATTTCTACCCAAAGAGAATGGGGCATGAATGGCTTGTGTAGCATCTCATGCCAATAATTTGAACCAATCTCTGTCAGTAGGGAGTGAGTTATTAAACTGTCTCAGGTCATAAGGCTGTCCTTGTAAGGAGTGACCTGATTTACCTGAATATGTGATTATAAAGATATCAACACTGGAGGAGGAATAATTGTGAGCTTATCAGTGACCCCAATGTGTGTTTCCCAATACTGTCACAACAATAGAATAAATATGAAGCTGTAGTTCAGGATTTATGAATGTTTAAGCAAAGTACAGAAAAGATGCCATTCAACCTTTAAATAATTCCATTTATTTATGCACTAACATGAGTAAGAAATAATTATTTAGAAAGGAAAGAAAGTGACACATTAACTGCTACTACTACGAACTCTTCAAAGTGTATGCTGGAACTTAGTGAATAGAAGTCTACTTTGAGTCACTTTAATTCTATAGACAATTCCTGTGTATGTTCAGAATAGAGTCAGTAAAGGTCAAAAGCATCACATGTGATCCAGGACCTCACCACAAGGTCCTTTGGCATGTGGAGAATTATAATGAGACCATGAATTCTTTCTTTATTTAGCAGAGTCCCTTTTAGTGGAAAGAAAGCCTCAGTTGAAAAGGAAAACGCCAATGTAAAAATGTGAAATCAAAGCTCTTCTGATATGGTTGAAAACAAACAACACACTATAAAAAGCTACAAGCTTGAGTTATACACATGTGACCTTGGAAATACCATTGGCTCATCTACTATTCATGGTAAGTACATACCATAATATGCCTTTGACTTCAAGAAGCTTACGTTCTACTGAGGAGGACAATAATGGGTACAAGCAATTCGCATAATAAAAGAAACTTCAATGGTAGAAGAAATTGTAATAAGGAGAAATATCTTTGGGAGACAAAGAACCAAAACTTGCCTTTGTGGGTCAGATAGACCTTCACATTTCAGACATTACAGCTTAGGCCTGAAGAATCAGGGAAAGATTTTTAGGTGGCAAGGAACTTGACAGAGCAAACAGCCATTTACCGTTTCCTCATATGCTTCCTGAGACTGTATCAGCAGGAAGAATGACAGGTGGAAACAGGGTATGGGTATTTGTGTGTGAGTTGGGAGCGGAGACAGCATTGGGGGTAAATTACCATGAAAGGAGATTAACCTGGATAGGTAGGAGGAAGATAGCACAAATATAGTTTCTTGGAAATTCAACTGGACTTTCAACTGGAAATTCAATTGGCATGAAAATACATCTCTTTTCTCTTTTAATGGTCAGGACAAACTCAAAAGGTAAAAGAAGTGTGTGGAAGATTGTTAGACATCTATTAATGTTGGTGAACAGGAGCCCTATTAATACTAAAATGTAGAGTAGTGCATGTGTGTACCATGTGTAAATAGAGGTTTGCAAAATTCCTGTAAGTACGAAAAGTGGAAAGGAATACCCTTACTTCTAGCTTTTCTACGTAAAGTTAAGGATGGACAACCAAAAAGTATTCTAGAAGGATTTTTCACCTCTAAGGGTTAGTAGGAAAACATTATTTATTTTATTAATCGAAAATTTTTAACTTTGTTTAGAGCTTCAAATGCCAGGCATTTTTGATAAATGTCTTATATTAAAGATTCTCTTTGATTCTGTATCCTTCCAGATCAATGTGGTCTCATGGCAACCCCATTAAGGAGTTAATTATTGTCCCAAGGTTACAAATGAGGAATTGCGTGTACGTGTAGTTTGCTGGTTAGAGAACTGGACAGGATTTACAATACTGAGTAGCAGAAACAGTGACACATGTGATTGTAGTAACAGCCTTCTAAAACCTAGATGTAATTCTACTGTCACATGCTTTACAAGGCAGGGTGAGAAGGAAGAACGGAGAAGATGGCAATTACCTCTTTGCTTTACTTTTAATCCGTCCTCATTAGAGGACTGTTAATGATTCACATATTCTTGTTTAATACTATATAGTAACTTTGACATATATCTATTAAAATTGTATTCTTCTAGTGAATGCTGCATCTATCTGGAAAACAAAACACAATAAAATAAAACACACACAGAAAAATAAGGTCATAAGCCAATTTAAATGGCAAATATAGAAGAACACACAGGAAGAAGACAGACAGATGGGGAGAGGTGTCGTATTAATTCGTTCTCAAACTGCTGTAAAGAACTACCTAAGACTACGAAGAAAAGAGGTTTAATTGACTCACAGTTCTGCAGGCTGCACAGTAAGCATAGATGGGGATAATTCAGGAAACTTACAACTGTGGCAGAAGGTGAAGGGGAAGCAAACACATCTTTACCATGCCGGAACAGGGGAGAGAGAGAGAGAGAGAGAGAGAGAGAAGAGGTGCCAAACACATTTAAATGAACAGATCTTGTGAGAACTCACTCACTATCACAAGAACAGCAAGGGGAAACCCATCCCCATGATCCAATCACCTCCCACCAGATGCCTCCTCCAACATTGGAAATTACAATTCAACATGAGATTTGGTTAGGGACACAGAGCCAAACCATATCAGGTATTTTATAGTTTCTCAAGACTTGTGTTTGTCTTTTGATTTAGGGGAAAAAATAATCCATAGAGGGAGAGGCAAAAAGAAGGGATTTGGGGGCATATCTTGCTTTCCATGAAGTTATTAGTATCTTCATTGAACTTGCATGACATATCAAGGTGCTTCCACAATTCTGCAATACATTTACAATGTATTAAGAAAATGAAAAAATGCTTCTACATTCAGTGATGTTAATATGATGCATGCTTTACATGGACTGAGGCATTCAGACAGGACCTGGCACATAGTCAGTGTTCAGGAAACAATTATTAAATGTTTAACTAAAGTGACTTAATTATCAGAAAGGAAAGCGTAATAGCTTTTTTTTGGTATAGGCAATGATTTTATAATTGTTTCTTTTTTTTCTTTTTGTATTCCTCTTTTTTGCTAGAAGCATCTCATCTAGCTTTTCTCCTTTTTCAAGCAATTCTGTTCAATTCCAAAAGCACGTGACAGAAGAGATATGAGTATGTGCATGTATATATGTGTCTAGGTGTCTGTATGCATGAGTTTGTTCTATATATATGTGTGTGTATCTGTGAGCATATGTTCTTGTTTGTTTGTGTATATATTAATTTATGTATATGAGCTGTGTGTATACATGGTTATGTAACTGTGTGCAATTGGATCAGTATGTGTGTTTGTTTCTATATATAGATTTTTGTGTTTGCCAGTCTGCATGTGTTTAAATCAGTGTGGGTGCATGTGTACATGTTTATATGTGTGTGTCTGTAGTCTATGTGTATATGTGCCTCTGCAGACATCTGTGTGTCTCCTTGTTCACATATGCCTTTATGTATCTGTACCTGTAAGTATGAATTTGTGTGTATCTGTGGGTGACTGTGTGTAGGTAACTATGTGATTGTGTGTCTTTACACATGCACCATTAGACATATTTCCTACATTTTAAGTAAATGAAAGTGTTGTTTGCAGAAAAAATAAGCTATTTAGAACCTAATGTTCTGGAAATATTCATATTAAAAGACATCTGCTTTTATCATATTCTATATTGTCTACATTTAGCCACAGGTGTTAACAAAATGATAAGCACCTGGAAAGTAGACAATCTAAAAAATGTAATGGTATTCATATTAATCTTAGCTTTCTCCATGAATCAAAGTATAAACAACGAGGAAAAATCAGTCTAAGATTTTCATAGCTGATGTAAACAGGACTTATTTCTCATAGAAATATGCTGATGCTAGGCGCATTCTGAAAGCTTATAATATGATGAATCCACTTTCTTAATATTAATTTACTTTTATAGTTTGTTGAATATAATATTGATTAAATTAGTATTTGGATTAATGATCTTTTAAATGCAAAGGAACTAAAGCAGTATTCTCTTAATACAAATGATAACTGAAAGACTGAAATGTTTGGAAATCAGTTTTTAAAGTATTTTATTCTGTTGTTCTATTTCATATATCATTACATATCACAGTATATATTACACTAATTTGTACTATATTAAAGTATAATCATAAATATGTAGAATTCAGGTGTTACCCACCTACATATTGTATACACACACACACACAAACACACAGATGTATATATAACATAAATCAAATATATGTAAATGATCTCAAAAAAAACATTTATTGAATATTTGATAAATGCCAGATATTATGCTAGGTACAGAAAAGCAAGTTAAAGAAGCATGTACTCCAATTTTCAGGGACTCAGTTTTAATTAGGTACAGAGCTTGCAACTTGGTTTGTAGGTCCTGGTGAAAAAATAAAATCTTTTTTTTGAAAAGCCAGAAAAAAATGCCGTTAAAAACGCACACAAAAATGTTTCCTTTCTTTTTAATCATCTCTTCCTCTCCAGTTGTCTCATTATTTATTTATTTATTTTATTTTTTCATTGAGATGGAGTGCCACTCTGTCTCCCAGGTTGGAGTGCAGTGGCGTGATCTCTGCTCACTGCAGCCTCTGCCACCTGGGTTCAACTGACCCTCATGCCTCACCTTCCCAAGTAACTGGGACTACAGGAATGTGCCACCATGCCCGGCTATATATATATATATATGTTTTTTGTATTTTTAGTAGAGACAGGGTTTCACCATGTTGGCCAGGCTGGTCTCGAACTCCTGACCTCAGGTGATGCGCCCACCTTGGCCTCCCAAAGTGCTGGGATTACAGACATGAGCCACTGCCTTGTCATTTTTAAAAATTTAATTTGCAGGCAAATTTCATTCTAAGCAAGTGATTAGCATTAATTTTCCCATTGGTTGTACTATGCAATGATAGTTTTAAATGTAAACATCAGAGCATTTTAGCCCTTAATCAGAATCACTGAAATTGCATGCTTGTATCACACAATTTATCCTTGGAGGGTGCCTTGAGGGTGCCTTGAGTTGGTCTGAAGAGATAAACACAAGCCAGATTCAGAGAAGGTTAGAAGGAGGAAGAGATCTTCACCCTAGACAGGAGTCTGCAGAAGGAATGCTCTAGAGCAAGGTTATACTCATGGGGCAAGAGCAGACTGTCACAGGTACCCTGGGATTACCCTTCCTGCCAACTCCCAGACCTGCTCAGTGTCCCAGCCAGGTGTGGGGTCTTGAACATTGAGCTAGACATTTTCATTTTTCATGAGCCTGCCACTCCAACCCATGGCAGATAGCCAACTCCACAAAGGTATTTAAACCTATGTGCCAGGTTACACGAACAGAGGTTGGAAAAGCTCACTCTCACCAAGAGACAGGTGCTCTGGGGTGCTGTCAGCCCAGTGTAGGGTGGCTGCCACAGTGCCCCATCCCAAGAGGCCATGGAGCAGTGTACCCAACTCTCCAGACACTCATAGGGTGAAAGATGGCAGCAGTGGCAGGGTGAGGATGGGGAGGGGAGGATGGGGGGCTTGGGGTACAGGGAATGGGAGAGTGAACTGCTGAGAATCTGCTCTTGGGAGGCTGTGGGAAGTTGTACTACTGATAAACCAAGGCTCCAAACCCCAGGCACATGCTCCATTGACACATCATTCAAAACATAAATTTCAAGATAAAATTATTAAATATTAAAAAATGACTATTGCAGTGCATTATTCTCTAAGCAGAAACCCTTCTGGAGAGGGTAAGGCGTAACTGGCCACACACTCTGAAGACAGCCCTGGATAGGAGAGAAAGATGCATAGTTTATCTAAACAATTGAAATAGATACAGACATAGCTTGTTTTTTTTTTTTTTTTTTTTTTTCTTTTATTATTATTATTATTATACTTTAGGTTTTATGGTACATGTGCGCAATGTGCAGGTAAGTTACATATGTATACATGTGCCATGCTGGTGCGCTGCACCCACCAACTCGTCATCTAGCATTAGGTATATCTCCCAATGCTATCCCTCCCCCCTCCCCCCACCCCACAACAGTCCCCAGAGTGTGATGTTCCCCTTCCTGTGTCCATGTGTTCTCATTGTTCAATTCCCACCTATGAGTGAGAATATGTGGTGTTTGGTTTTTTGTTCTTGCGATAGTTTACTGAGAATGATGATTTCCAATTTCATCCATGTCCCTACAAAGGACGTGAACTCATCATTTTTTATGGAACTTGGCTTTATTGCACTTCACAGGAATTGTATTTTTAACAAATTGGAGATTTGGTGTTAATGGTATCAAATCTCCAATTTTTTAAAAAATGCAATTTTTAATTTTTATTAATGGTTATTAATGGTAGTGATTATCTGAAATAAGTTTAGAGATGAATATGAATTTTCTGAGATAAAAAAGCATTGGAAATGGAACAAGAAAACTCATGTCCAAAGTCTCAGAAATGTGGAAGATCATGGCATATTTGCAAAGCTGCAAATAATGACATACTAGTAATATGTCCCTGCATGTGTGTTTACGTACGCATTGGGGGTGAAAAAAAAGATGCAGGAGAAGGTAGTAGGGAGTTGCAGTTGGTTGCATTGTGATAAAACTTCTGTTCCTCCATAAGAGGCTTGTGTTCTGTAGGGACTTGAAATGAATTAAGACTTATATATCTCAAACTCAAAAATGAGACCTCCAATGCCAAACAGTAAAAGATAACAGGATAACTTATATCAATCCTTTACAGTCTCAAGGTGTCAGAAATTCTTCATTGATACTGCAGCAACATCAAACATTCAAAGGTCTTAAGTTAGATTAGAAATTGGAAGAACAGAGCATGCTTGATATTAGACTCTTAAGATTTCTCTGATTTCCTTCCATTAGGATATGTCATTTATGTTATTAGAGAACTACAGTTAAATTCAACTTAATGATGGGTGTTTAGGCCACTATGACTATAGGTATATGCCTGGATAGCACCTCAGACAAAAATTTGCCTGTTAACTGTGGAAATTTTATTTATTTATTTATTTATTTATTTATTTTTGAGATGGAGTCTCACTGTGTCACCCAGGCTGGAGTGCAGTGGCATGATCTCAGCTCACTGCAACCTCTGCCTCCCAGATTCAAGCAATTCTCCTGCCTCAGCTTCCCCAGTAGCTACAATTACAGGAACGCACCACCACGCCCAGCTAATTTTGTATTTTTAGTAGAGACGGAGTTTCACCATGTTGACCAGGCTGGTCTCGAACTCCTGACCTCAAGTGATCCACCAGCCTTGGCCTCCCAAAGTGCTGGGATTACAGGCATGAGCCACAGCACCTGGCCTGGAAATTATTTTTGAAAAATTCCCATTTGATTTGTGTTTTACTTTTTAGGAGGAGAATGTATAGATGTTCAATGTCTAAGCAAGAGAAACAAACACTCTTTTCCCTCTCTCCTCTATCTTGTTCATAAAGCAAGAATTATAAGCCTGCAGTGCGGCTTACAGGTAAAACCAGAAATATTTACATTACATATTCTTTGGCTTATGACCAAAGAAGAGACTTTTAGTGGTTACTAAGAAATCTGCCTTCTAAACAGTAGAACTATTAGAGAATCCCTAACCTTTCTTCATCTCCATAGAGGAGTGTTCATTCCTGATTTCCTCAAAGTATATGTGTTATTCCTGTTTCATGTAGCCCAGAAATCCTGCACTAACTTATCACAATGATTGTGAATATATTTATTTATGTCTATATGCCAAAATGTGCTCAATTACAGTATTTCCTTCTAGCCTGATCTTTGGCTATTTTTTTCTGACCAAAATCCCTTTGGGTAGGATCCAGTGGGCAGGATCCATCCATTGGATCCTGCTCAATGGATCCCTGCCCAAAGGACCAATGAGAAAAACATGGTTCCTACCCAGTGAGAGCAGGGCCATCTTTTTCTCATTTCCTCTGGTATATACAGGCTATCAGTATTGATTTTGGCTTACAGATAGCACTTAATATTTTTTGTATTAATTTGAAGTCAATTAAGTTAATTAGTCATAGTAATTAACTAAATTCATAAATTAAAATCATAAAGCAGAGAATCAATTGTTAATTTAATTTAATTAAATTTTAATTTAATTAAATTTAACTTTTCAAAACCATGCTTAAAACTTTTTTCTTAAGGTATAGCGTAGGTTACAGAGTCACTACCTCTGAGTTATAGACCCTTTTACCCGGGATTAAAGAGTGGGAGTAGATCATGTAGAGGTGGGTGTAGAATTATACTAGGGATTCATTAACCCATAAGCATATTCACACTCCTCAATACTCAAGTGAATACTAAAGCTTAAGTAATATTATGTAAATGTCCATGGAATTTGGACTTGCTAAAAAGATCTCATTTCCAAAAGAGTGAGAAATCTACGGCCTGTTAGAAACCGAAAGAGTTTATCAACGTGTTTATGTATGTGTCTGTGAGTGTCTGGGATGAATGGGGGTAGTCAGTTCAGACACACGGGGAAAGTGCTACCTTTTGTCCTGGTTAAAATGCTGTGTTACTGCACCACAGAATTTGGCCATTTTTGCCATCATCCTCATTTTCATCCTCGCTCGTTAAAAATGGAATAACATTTTTAATAAATGATACTTTATTGAGTCTTTGCAACATGTAAACACAGCCCAAGGTAATAAGCAGCCATTACTTTCCATTCTCAAAACAGTTCTTCCAGGTAAACATTCTTATCCCTATTTTATAAATGAGAAAACTGAAGCGTCCAGGGACTCAGAGACTTTGTCTCAAAGTCCTGGAGTTCTTGATTGGGCAGAGCCCAGGATTCAAACCCAAGTCACTGTGACTGCAGAGCCATTTTTCTTTTCTTCATAATATGTTTCTCAAAGTGCAGTTCATGGATCAGGTAGAGCAGACTCACCTGTGGGTGTAGATTCTTGGATAGAAATGCATTTCACATGTTTAGGGAGTATAATTCATGGGGCATTCCTTCCTGTGTCCCATCTCTAGAACTATAATCTCTGAAGGTGGGATGAAGGAATCTGCGTTTGAAAAGGTAGCATTTGAGAACCACTACCATGGATTATACTGTTATGGAAGAAAAAATGTACTTTGTGAAACTCTAAATTTCCATATAAAATCAAAATTGGGAGAGGTAGGAAATGGCAAAACGGGACATGATACTTGCTAAAGCAAGAAGGTCCCTCCTTGCATCTGTTTTTAAAACCTCTCAGGTCCATATTGCTGAGTCTTCACTGGCCATAAATACTTCCAAGAAGTTCAGGCTGATTGAATTGGGCACCAAATTTTATCATTGGGCAGCATTTGCTGTGGCTATGACTTGGGCATTGGAGTTGCTGCTTGTAAAATAACTTGAGTGTGTGTGACATCAAAAGTCTATTTTCAGCATTTGCATATTGCATATTTAAACATATTGAGATTTTCTTAGTCTTTGTTTATAGTTTAATCTAATCTTTATATTCTAAGAAAATGTCATTTTTAGCTCCAGTCCAAATACTGTATAATCACAGCACTCTGATGTAAACTGCGAGCTGAACTTGAGAAAACTTAATACATGCCACTTCGTAATGTAATAACCAAGTTTAAATCCAACTGCACTAGGAAATGACCAAGAATGTAAGGGCAGTTTAAAGCCTAATGATCATATTCGCTGCTGCTGATGGTGATGACGATGCCCATTGCCTAAAATGACTGTAGCCAAGGAAAGAAAAGCAATTGATTCTGAGCTCGTAAAAAAATTTTTTTTTAAAGAAAATTGTTTCATTCAGGAAATGCTCTTGTGCTTTCCCAAAATGCCAAAAAAAAAATAAATAATTTTCAATAGCTTTTCTTCTATCCTCCTTGGCCCAAATCCCAAATCAGGAAAGATGAATCTTCTAGCTCCCCATTTGTGTCACACTGACTCTAGATACTCATACATATTTCGTGTTTTCCACTTGTTTTGTCCATCAGCTTGCTGCAGGAGGCAGCTTAAGCTTAGAGGTTAAGAGCACGTGTACTGTGAATAGACTGTTATGAATCAGGACTCTGCCTCTTTATAATTGGGTAAAGAAACTTGACCTTGTCACTCTTTGGACTATTATTCCATCCCCTAAAAACAGAGGTGATAAGAGTGCCTATCTCATAGGGATTGTTTTAAATATTAAGCAAGATCATATATGCAAAACAGTGAGCCAAGAGGCTGCCCCATATTATATTCTCTGAAATGGTAGTTATTATTAATAAACCATTGTACATTTTAGAACAAAGGACTGGTAAAGCCATTTCTAAGGATGATTAATTTAGAGTTCTAGACTGGAGGGAGTTGGCCAACAGGCTAAGGGATGAGAGAGGAGGTGTTGACGATTCTACAGCTTAACATGCAGAGTTTACGCCAGAGTGGTGACAATGTAGATTCTTAAAAAGAAGGAAAAGAGACCTTACATCGATTAATTGATTTTTAGGAGCAAGCACTGTGCTCTGTGCTCACATTTATTAATTCACGTATCCAGGTTTGAAACTTTGAGAATTAACCACAAAGCAATAGTCAGAAAAGATGGAATAAAGCACTTTATTTTATAGGCGGTCACGGATTACACAGGTAGTAGAAATAGAAGGCCTGGAGTCCCTTTATTTACTGGCTACATTTACTGGCTCTAAAAACCTTAGCAGATCATTTTACCTTCATGGGCATCCACTTTTGCATCTGTAAAATGTGGGTAATACTGCTTTGGAGACAATGAGCAGGACATTTGCACACATTAGAATTTATAAAGTAATTTTTCAGGAATTATAACATTATAATTTATCCTCAATGTCTTCCGTTTCATCTTTCCCGATTTCCCTCCTAATGGAACTGATAGTCCTATCTGCTCATTAATCTGTAGAATTGCTATAACTTATACATACCAATACCTACACTTGTTTTCTGTGTCTTTTTTTTTTTTTTTAAATACTCATTTTACTTGGCCATTGAGTTCCAAGTTAGATGAGCTTTCATTGTTCTTTGAGATACATCAAAATGTTCTCTGTGAGGACTTCCTTACTCCTGCCACCTAATTTCCTGCGTTTGACCATTCATTTTCCTGTGGTCACATAACAATTTCCATGTACCTCTTAGTACTCGTATCACATTATTTTATAATTGTCTACAAGCTCCTAAAAAAACAGGCTTATTCATTTTTGTATCCATAGCACCTGGCATGGCTTCTGGCAGGGAAGTGGCATGCAATAAATTTTTTTTAATGTAATAATTTTAGCTCATTGTTATTAGTACTATGTGTATTAGTGGGGCATTCCCATTTCGGTTTTGGACACATTACCATGAGGGAGAAAATCAGAAATCAAAGAAGAAATTTCTACTAAGCTTCATATAATACATGAAAATAATCCTAGCATATCTAATATATATAAGAAATAATGGTGCAGTTATTAATATAATACATTATACAATGTTTCATAGCATATATACTATGTGAGATGTGTCACTTTTTCAAAATGGATGCTAGATCTTTCTGGCTCTGACCTGTTAAAAGGGTCCTGTGGTTTCTTTCTGCATTCAATCCTTTGCCCCCTCACTTCACCCACACTTCTGTCATCAGTATATACACAGTCACACCATAAATTCAAATACTTTCTGATCTAGTCGCTCCCTTTTTTCCTCATCAGCTATTCTTTTTATCATTAGCTACAAAGTTTAATTAGAACTTTGATCTCATGATTCTTTCATTATATCCATTTTACATTATCCTGCCTTATACCCACGATTGAAGAGTTGCCACTTTATACCTAGGATAGAGGAATTGTCACATTGTGAGCCTGCTGGCACCAAGTGGGGGCACATCCAGGTTTTTCAGCATTCTCCTGGTAAGGTTGATTAGCTCTCGGAAGCTGAGCATATGTTTAAAATCCTTAACCAACATCACTTAGATTTCCTTATAGTCGCATCTCAGTCTATAGCTAAATGGACATGAAATCAATATGCACTCATGGAAAGCTAGCCCCTGTGAGATACATTCTAAATAATGCAGCATATCGTAACAATTGGATGGTACATAATTCCCTCCATCTAAAATAAAATTGATTTTTGTCCTCTAACTGTTATCCCAGTACTGCAAAGGGATCTATTTTCATTTAAAGTTTCAAACTTTTCAGCCATGCACCATAAACAAACACTAAAAGATTTCATAATATTCTCAAGATTGTCCACTCTCAGTAGCAAAGAGTGCCACTATGAATGCTGAAGGCTAAGAAGTAATAAACCATCAAAAGCTTCATTGCAAATGCTCTGAAAAATCTCTTTTCCTTCCACAGCTCAGCAGGGTGCAGCTCTGCTTACATTTTCAGGCCATGAATGAGAAAGTTGCCTTTGGCCTTATCTGACCCCTTTCTCCATGTCAGAAAGGGAGAGAACACTCACAAGATGGAATAAAAGAATTAAATGGTTTGCTTCTTGTTTCTGTCAACCCGATGTCTGCTGCCAAAAAAAAAGAAAAAGGAAAAAAAACCACATTCGAAGCAAATGCTTCCTATTAATATGCATATGGATCTCCTGATGATCTTGATAAATTGCTATTTCAGGACATCTGGGGTGAGGCCTGAAATTCTGCATTTCTAACAAGCTTCCATGTGATGTTGATGCTGCCAGCCCAAGGACCACATTTTGAGTGGTGTGTTGGGCAGAATCCTAACGATGCCCTTCTTCCTCTAAGTTTCTTAGACCCTAGTTATTTAATCAAAGATCAATTTAGCTTCTGCTGGAAGGGAAGTTTGCAGTTATAATTGAAGTTCCAAGTCAGTTTTAATTGACCTTAAGATGCAGAGGTTATCCAGGTGGGCCTGCTCTAATCTCATGAGACCTTTGAAAAGCAGGAATGGGGAACAGAAAGGAGGTAAAGAAATTCAAAAGATGAGAGGGGTTTCACATGCTGTTGTTGCTTTGAACATGGAGCATGCGTTGAGAAGGAACGTGTCAGCTTCAAAAAGATGAGGGCGGCCTCCAGATGACAGCCGGCAAGGAAATGGGGTCTTGTGAGGAACTGGATCCTGCCAAAAACTTGAATGAGCTTGGAAGGGAGTTTATCCCCAGAACCTCCAGAAGAGAATGCAGCCTTGCTGATACATGGATGTCTTGAGAACAACCGATAAACTCTAGATAAAAAAAACAGCTCAACCATGCCGTGCCCAGACTCCTGGAGTCATTTTAAATGGCTAAGTTTGTAGTAATTTGTTAGGTAGCAGCAGAAAACTAATACAAGTAGGAAGGTTGTAATTCAACAGAACTAAGTGAAATCTTGCCATTCATATGTGGGGTAAAAAACAAGTTTTGATCCTTGTTTCTTGATAACCAAACATAAAATCATTTTTAATGCAAAGAACACAGAATTTGCAATTGACAATATACATATAGTGGCCTCAACTCTTTCTCTTTTACTTCTTTGACTTTGAAGAAACCTTTAAATCTTTCTGGACTTCAGTGTTCTCAAGATTTTTTTTTTAAAAAAAGATTAATAGTACCTCTTTCAACTAACTGCTAGAGAGAGTTTAAGAATAGCATACAAAATAAGTGAAAAAGTCTTGTAAACTAGAAAATGCTAGTCGTATGTACAGAATCAGATACAGTGCACATTTAAATTACGCCTCATTGAACTTTTCTCTGGTCATAAAAAAGTTCTTCAGATGTTGAAATACCATAATTTACTGTTCAAAAATCTCATCATTACAAGTGACAGTAGATGAAAGTGAAAACAAACACTTTGAAAACCCCTTGTCATTACCCACCCTTCTTATCAGAGGTAGTTTTTTAATAGTAGAGTCTCAGACACAAATGTATATCACGTCCTTTTTTTTTTTTAAGAGCTGTAAAGTAAAAACTGTATTTTATTGGATTCATTGAAAAAACTAGTCCATCCAACTTTTGTCTCTTTTGGTGTCAAATGTACTTAGGTACATTGTAAATAATTCAGGTGTTATTTGTAAACAAGATTGCTCTCAGATGAACAGGATGGAAATTGCTGAGAGACAGGATATGGGTGAGTTGTGTGTTGTGAAAGAGCAATGTAGAAATGAACTCGGGGTTAACAGAAGATATATCTAATATGTAATACCTTCCTATGCACGGTGCCAAATCATTAGTTTATGGCAACCTTTCCTCTACTTTTAGGGTGTGTTAACTTTTGCAGTGAGCAGATGCAGCCACACACATTGTGTTTGGCAAAAGGCAGATGCCAGTCCCTGTAATGGGTGCCCAGTTCCAAGGGCAACATCTGGATCCCTGGCTTGGCTCTGTTACTGTCTGTGCTTGTGGCTATACAATGCCCCCTGGAGACATTTTATGATTAGTCTGCGACAGAGTTGGCATGAGTGTCTTGTCTCCCTGGCAACCATTTTCCCTTTGATTCTTTTGATTCTTATACATCTGCTCAGCAATATACTGTATTTGGGAAACTGCTCCCTACCTTATTTCCAATCACAAAGCCGATGACAGAGGACTTTTGCTGAATGGGATATCATTTTCCCTGGCGTCTGAAGCTATTGTTTTCCAGTGTGCTCATAACTGCATCAAACTGCAGAGTACATCTTCTCTGCAAGGCCACTAAGTTTAGGACAAGCATTAGATTCTAATGAATACTCAGAGGCACATCTTGAACCAGTGAGGACTTTTCAGAAGCTAAGCCGGAGCTAAGTGATTAGAGCAGCCTGCCCAGCCTTCTTTCTTGGCTAAGAAGAACCTGGTTGGATGAATCTGTATTTTTCACTTAAAACAAATTATTAATACAATTTTTGATTGACAAAGCATAATTGTGTACGTTTCTGGGGTATGATGTGATGTTTTGATATATGTATACAATGTAGCATGATTAAATCAAGCTAATTTACCTGTCTATCACCTTGCTTACCTATCATTTTTTAAGTTGAGACATTTAAAACTTATTCTCTTTGTTGTTTTGAGATATATAATACACTATTGTTGACTGTATTCCTCACTGTCTGTCTCCCTCTCCCTTTCTCTTTTTTATTGTCAGGTCCTTACTTATGGAAGTAAGAACTCAGACTTCCCTTATCTGAAAGAGCATTAGGCTATACCTTTATTTACTCCCTCCCAACAATAGCCTTTTGCTGTTGTCAACAGGGAACCCTCAGGTTGCCCTTTTGTCTGTAGAGAAACAAGTATGTGATTGAGGCATGTGTCAATACTGAGTCAGTTATTAGCCATATCCCAGGTGAAACTGAAGAACAGATTAGATGAAAAATGAACTCTTATCCCCAGCCCATCCTGTATGTTTCCATTAATAAGTGTTTTGAATTATGTGCAGAAAGAAAGGAGTAAAAATTTCAGAATAATATCCTGGAGTTTACAGAAGATAATTTTAAAAATTAACAGCTACCTGTTAGGCTGAGTGTCTTTCCATTTTACAGATGAAAAAATTGAGGCTCAAAGAAGTCCACCAAATTGAGAGTGAAGTAGGGGAAACAGCATTTAACACTTACATTCTAATGATATGTGTAAGAGCAGCAGGACAAGCTATACAAAGGTAAGACAATTCATCGAACAAAGAGGCCATGGAGAGAGTTGTCAAGGAAGACAGCCTTCAATAATTACCTTACCATCACTCTTTTCTAGAAAGAGGTGAAATTATCAGGGTGGAATCAAAGATGCTTCCAAACAGAGGGAATATCTCCAGCCATGACTCAGAGGTAAGAGTAAGAGACTATGATGTGCACAGGAGCTGTTTAAAAAGTTCAGTCACCTCTACTCATTCATAGAGACACATTTCAAATACCACCACCTATCAGAAGCCTCCATAAATTATCACCGTAACATTCTCTCCATTCCTCCTTGAGGGAGGTAAAATGTAACAATTATCAGATAAAAACATCTTTAGGAACCTAAAACTCAAAAGATAGTTCATTTTAGGAATGAAAATGGGTCTGAAGCCTGTGTGAACCCATAAATCATGGTATTATAGGATCAGTGCTCTTATTGCCGACATTTTCCCTAACTGTCAGCTTGTGGGTGTCAAGCACTCTCTTGCATTATAGGATTTAAACAGGACCTGACTTAATATAACAATGTTTTCTTATCATGTCTCATCATTTCTTCTTTCTTCTGGATACACCAACATTTTGTCCTCCTTTTTTTTTCTGTTGTAAATGTGAAAAAGGTTGAAAAAGACTTGATGGCTATCATTTCAATACGTAGAATAAATAGTTCCATTCAATTTATTTCAATTGAATAGATAGATCCATTCAATTTATTTCAATTGAATAGATAGATCCATTCAATCTACAATACTGAAGGATCCAGAATAATCACCTCCCAAAATTGACTGGAATAAATAGAGATAAATAAAAACCGAATACAGATATGAGTTCAAATTCTAAAGAGTGCCTACTGTAACTACAGGTCCAAAAGCTAATACTAGAAGTTCCTGTTTCTTTATTAACTGGGTGATCCTTAGTTACTCAGCCATATGACCTGAGTAACTTTTCGGTTCCTCATCTCTAAAATGGATATTTATTAATAAGAGCATCACTGCATCAAATTGCTGTGAGAATTAAAACAATTTATAAATAGTACTTGGGCAGAGCCTGACTAATATTAAAATAGTAATTATAAGCATTGAGTTTGATAAGGTTTACAGGAGTCTGAGACAGATATCAACATGAAAGAGGAAAAGTGAACTTGGGATCCATGTCTATAGCAAAAGCAAAGAAATAAGATTGGGCAGAGTGAGAAGTTAGGATGAGAAGCGGTCACAGCAAGGTTTCTGCCCACCCCTCCAAGAACCCTGGAGCTCAGAAGACCCTTCTGAATGGTCCTGAATTAGGGTGAAGGTCTTTCCTTTCAGTGAGGCAGCTTTCTTGAGCAGAAAGCAATACCTAGAGAAGGCCACTCTAAGCAGCTGTGAGAGTAACTTCCTTCAGTCACGAAGGCCAATCTGGAAGGCACAGTAAATTATTACTAAAACATTTAGTAATTATTGTATATTAGTATGACTTTTAAGGTTTTTTTTTGGTTGTTAATCTTGAACCATTTTCTTCCATTTTTCAGTTCCTTACACAAATAATTAACCCTTAGAGAGCCCCAGGCAATAGTGCAAACAGCAAGCCATGTATCATGTGTTTAATTATGTAAGAGGTATAAAGTAAACTACTAGACAATTAAATACATATATGTGCTGTGTCTTATGAAAGATACACCTTTATAATGACTTAGGAGGAGGCTAAGTAGGAATTAAAGACTTTTAGACCCCTTGGAAATCTGTTTTGGTACATGGTGATGTGGGAAGAATCAGTTCCCAGGCTCCAGACCATTACCTGGCCTCTTTTCCACCCCAACTCTGGCTGTTGCTTCATCCTACACCACAAAGAGCTCACATGGATGTATATGGAACCCCAACTTGCATTCCCAAGTTCTGTCCACGACTCCCACAAACAGCTACCCCTTTGCTGTCCATCGGGGAAGCTGTGCATACATTGATGATATCATTAATCCTCAGAAGGGCAGACTTGGGCAGGAGGCATGCAGAGGATCTCAAAGCAAGCTTGAGACCCTTAGGGAAAAGAATTAAGGTGATTCAGCTACCTGGAGCAAGATCCAGAAAGGGGAGGGACCTTCAAGTGAGCTTGTCCCCTTGGCTCTGGATATACCTTATTCTGCTGAGAGAGGTACAGCTGGAAGAACAGTGTAAAGTTCAGGTAAGGTGGACTAGTCTTGTTAGCCCATAACTAAAGGGTTCCCCAAGTGTGGAAAATGTAGTGCTAAAACCAGTGAATTCCTAGCCAAACTGGAACAAGTTAGTCATCCTTATAGGACCTGATGCTAGGTCCCTCTTCCTCTGGTCTAAGGTCTGTACTATCCTGTGATAAAATAAAATATATATATATTTATTTATATATTTATATATTATCTGTGCCCCCATTTCCTGGCATATGTCTCCTAAAACCACTAGCATCTCCAAAGTGATGTATCTTTTTGCTTACTAATGAGATGACTGGTGACTGGAAGCTCCTGGATAGTCTTGCCCTCCTTTAGCCCCACCCCTGACCTCCAGGGAGGGTACAGGGGCTCAAGATTGAGTTGATTACCAATAGCCAATGATTTAGTGAATCCTGACTGTGTAATGAAACTTCCATAAAAATTCAAAAGGATGGGGTTTCGAGGGCTTCTTGGTTGGTGAACACATGGAGGTCTTGGCAAAGTGGCATGCCTGGAAAGAGCATGGAAACTCCACACCCCTTCTTGTATACCTTGCCCTCTGCATTTCTTCCATCTGGCTGTCTCCGATTGTGTCTATAAGTTTTTATAATAAATTGGTAATCTTGCAAGTAAATCATTTTTTGGAGTTCTGTGAGCTATTCAAGCCAATAATTCAACCTGAGTGGCGGCAGTGGGAACCTCTGATTTATAGCACAAGTGACAACTGAACTTGGCAATTGACATCTGCAATTGGGCCAGACTTCTGGGACTGAGGCCTTAGCTGATAGTGTGAAATCTGACACTATCTCCAGGTAGCTACAGCTGAGCTAAATTATAGGGCACCCAGTTGATGTCTGCAGAGAATTTGAGAATTGCTTGGCTTGGTATGGGAAAAACCTACAAATTTGGTGATAGAAGTGAAGAGAGTGACTTCAATATAAAAGGAAAAACAGCTTTTCTCCTTTCATATCCTCACACATCTCTATTTCTTCTTGTCCAGGATATATGCACATTGCTGTTCTTTCTCTGGAAGGCTGGGGCCTCCCTCTACCCTTTCTATGTATCTAGTTAAGCCTTTCACACTCTTCAGATCTCAGCTCACTTGTCTTTTCTTCAGGGAAAACTTTCCAGATATTCTTAAAAGGGTGATTTAATTTAGTCTGATGTTCTTACAGCAATATGTGCCACCCCATCTATAGCTCTCATCATGGCAGCAAATTTACATGCATTTCCTACAGCAGATAAGTGTTTGTCTGTCCTTAGTATTCCACACATCTTGCTACACCAGCTACTTTGTTGAGCACAGTTGCTCATTCTCAAGTGCTCAGCAGCAGGCAGATTCTTCTTATTTTAGAGCAGAGTCTTAGTATGGAATGTAGGCTATCATAGAAAGGGCCATAATTTCTTCTGGGGGCTCTGACTGGATTGCTCATTAAATGCTTGGAGAGAGAAAGACTTTCAGAGAAGTTATCCTTTCATTGTGTGACTGAATGTAGTTTGAACAATTTCCTGGGGTACAATGCATTATCTCTTCCTGATTTTGTGGCAAATTCTTCTTAAGCATGTGGGGTATCAACTCCAATTAATTAATTGGCAAACACTGATTGAACCTGCATAGTACCCTGCCTCTCCAAATAAATACTATCACTTAAGTTAGCAAATAGAGCTGTAATGAGAGTTAAATGAAGTAATGAGGCAAACACCCCTCATTTGGGATAGTGTGTTCAGGGAAGGCATCTCCAAGGAGGTAACATTTGTTCTGACATCTGTGAAGACAGAAGAAATGAGCCATTCAGCTGTCAGGAGAAGGGTACCTCAAGCAGAAGACATAGCAATAGTAAAGACTGTGAGACAGGAATGATCTTTCAGGTGAAAGAATAGTTCAGCTGGGATCCTTGCATAAAGAGAATGGCAAGGTTGATGGACAGCCACGTGGAGCCCAGAAAGTACAACACCTGGGATGCCATAGAGAGGAGTGGCAACTGACTGCCCCTATCCCCACTACATCTGAGGGCATAGTATGTGAGGTCTCACTGTAGAACATCTGGGACTTGACAATGGCAAGTTTACAAGATGAAAGAGGGCACCCAACTCAAGTGTCCAAAGAAAGACACCAGGTGATGGAGGGGACTATGAGATAAAGAAGGTCATGAAATGAGAAGAGAGCAATGAGGAAATAGAAAATGCTCAATAAGTGCTTGCTCTTATTGTTAAAAAGACAGGCAATCTGCTAAAATCTTTTAAATAATAAGAGACCAAACTATTTTCCTTCTATGTATAACGGGGCTAATAATGCATTCTCTCTAATAGAGTAGTGAGTTTATATATTGATATGGTTTGGCTGTGTCCCCACTCAAATCTCACCTTGAATTTTAATAATCTCCACATGTCAAGGGAAGGGCCAGGCATAGATAATTAAATCTTGGGGAGGTTTCCCTATACTGTTCTTGTGGTAGTAAATAAGTGTCATGAGATTTGATGGTTTTAAAATGGGAGTTCTCCTGCACAAGCTCTCTTAGCCTGCTGCCATGTAAGATGTGACTTTGCTCCTCCTTCACCTTCTGCTATGATTGTGAGGTCTCCCTAGCCATGTGGAACTGTGGGTCAACTAAAACTCTTTCCTTTATAAATTACCCAGTCTTGGGTATGTCTACATGAGCAGCATGAGAATGGACTAAACACACATACTAAATAGTTTCTCCAAGTTTATGCAATCGGTAAATGACTGAGGCAAGATATGCAATAAGTGTTCCAAGTCCAGAGCCTCCAGACTCATAATCGATTATAGCATACAACCTGACTTAATGAGGCATGGAGGGGGTGGTAGAAATGGATGCTGGCAAAGGCTGGAGGATGTCTGCAACATACCTTTTGTGAGTGAGAACATTTAAAAATATAATGCAAATGCTTCTCAACTAATGATGAAGTTATGTCCAGATAAACCCATCTAAATTGAAAAGATCCTATGATGAAAAATGCATTGAAGACACCTAAACTACTAAACAGCATAGCTTAGCCTAGCCTACTTAAAACATGTTCAGAACATTTACATTGGCCTACAGTTGAGTAACATCATGAAATATAAAGTGGATTTTGGCTGGGCGTGGTGGCTCACGCCTGTAATTCCGGCACTTTGGGAGGCCAAGGCGGGTGGATCACGAGGTCAGGAGATCGAGACCATCCTGGCTAGCAGGATGAAACCCCATCTCTACTAAAAATACAAAAAAAAAAAAAATTAGCTGGGTGGTGGGCACCTGTAGTCCCAGCTACTCGGGAGGCTGAAGCAGGAGAATGGCATGAACCTGGGAGGTGGAGCTTGCAGTGAGCTGAGATTGCACCACTGCACTCCATGCTGGGTGACAGAGCGAGACTTCATCTCAAAAAAAAAAAAAAAGTGGATTTATTTTATAATAAAGTGTTGAATATCTTGTGTAATTTATTGAATACTGAACATTGTGTGAGTACTCAAAGTGAGGTTGCTACTAAATGTGTATCACTTTCAGATCATCATAAAACAGGAAAATAATATGTCAAACCATCCTAAGTCCAGAGATTGTCTGTACTAAATAATTTTATCATAAAAATGTTTTCTTAAAAATATAAAATAATCTTAATTTAAAACAAATTATTACAGGGAATTTTTTATTAAATCCCAATACTTACAGATAAGTTCTGTGAACATTTTGATATATTGTGGTCCATTGTCTTTCTGTGATATATAAACTGGCGTGTACATATTTTACATACATATATATGTAAAATAACATGTCTAAGTTTTACCATACGCCTCTGCTTAACATGATCCTATGGCATTAAATATGCTTTGACAATATTATTGTATTGTCTGCATAATACTTTACCTTAGATACCATAATTTATTTTATTCATCCCCTTTTTCAATCAGTTTTTAATTTATTATTATTACAACCAATGCCTTAATGAATAGCCGTATGTGTCATTAAAAATATAGTCAATGATTTATTTATTTTCTCTACATCGATAGAGCTGAAATCACTGTGAAATTATTTAACTATTGCTTCTCATGTAGACAAAATTAAGAATACCTGAAATGCAGTCTGGGGTTTCCTTTGGAAGCATGTAGATATTTAGATATCTTATAATTTGCACATTTAATTTTTAATGGGTATATAATATATTCATTGACTTCTTTTCCTATTATTTTCTTTTGTACACTATTTATCTCCTAGCTTGTGATAAGAGCTCAGTAATTATTTGTTGAATGAGAGTTTGAATGCAATTCCTGGTCAAAGTATGTAAATAAGTTTAAGAGAACAAGTCTTAAAAGGGATCAGAATAGTGCAAACATCAGGACTTTCACAAGGTAGAAACTAGTCCAGCTTTAGCCTTTATGCTTTGGCAAAAAGGGAGGCCATGTGTGCATGCACTGTAAAACAGAAAACATCCCTAATTGCCTTGTGTTCAGACAGTCCTGGGGTGCACTCATTTCCTGATATTCACCAGAACACCAATCTTCACTTAACACAGTTAATGATATAATTTTTATTTTTAAAAGGGAGTGCTGATCTTGCTACCAGCTTCAGAAGATGTTTCAAATCTGGTTGTGGAGTCATTCTATTTCCAATTAAGCAGTGGGGGGATTCAATTACAAGCTGTGGGAAGCGAAGAGTTTGTGTCAATAAACCAGCAGTGGTATTAAGGGTGGTTGTCTGGTTTGCAAACATTAACAGCTTGAATCCTAAAGGCATATGCTTGTGAAATTATCTAACTATTGCTACTCATGTAGACAGGATTAAGAATACCTGAAATCTAGCCTGGGGTTTCCTTTGGAAGCATTTTCTCTCCTTGAACTCACAGGGAATTTGGGCATTAAAGTAGCGTATTAAAGGACTCATTGGGAGCTTGTTAACAAGGTTAAAGCCATTACAAAAAAATGTGTCAGAAAAGTATTCAGAAGAAGGCAAAATAATTTGTTGCAAGATCTGGTTAGAAATGAAAAGGGTAAGATTCACTTAAAAATTATAATTTTGAGAGGTGATAGGGCTTTGGAAAAAATATAAACACAAACACGCACCACACACACACTCACAAACACACATGCACCACACAAAACAGGAAACTGAAGTCTTAAAAGGTGAAGGCAATACCCAAGGCCCGTCAACTAACTAGCAGATATGAAGTGTCTACTATGTGTTGGGTGCTCTGCTAAGAGTCAGATATATAAATGGAATAATAAGTGTTAGTATCTTTCCTTAAGAAATGTATAGCCCAGCTACAATTTATTGTTTTTTCTTTGGTTTTATTGACTAACCTAAACTGTGCTGAGCCCTTTGCCAAACAAGTTAATCTTCCAAATATTTTTAAATTGTTTATTGTCAGCTTTTCTGTTGCCTCCTCTTATTATCTTTCCTATTTGGCAATACAATTTTAATTTTTTTAATCATTGGCTTTGAAAAAACTTTGCTAATAGGACTGGTTCAGAGTATTTAGCCTTCACGTCATCTCCTTTCAAAAGAAAATTTCCCAATTAGATTGGAAAATTTAATTCCTTGCCTGTATGTTTTCCAAAACAAGGAGTATTTCCATTTACTTTCCTATGAAGCTGAATATAATTCCAGTTTCTCACAATTTGCTACTCACTGTTCTCCTGGGGAAATGAATGATTCATCTGACTTGTGTCTTTGGGAGAGGGAATCAAGCATGTCCAACTCAGATATTTTCTCTTCTGCTCTGCTCATATTTGGGGTGAGCCAGGCATATGGTCGGAGCAGACTGTTATCATCTGGCTTTAAGTTTGGATTCAGGAGTAAAATGGTAGCATGCCCATTTGGTCACAGACTTAAAACCACATTTCTAATCTCCTTTTTTGGAAGCAAAAGTTTAGGTTTTGATTTCAATTATTCTAACTATTGGTCTCTCAACTGATTCCAGACTTAAAGAGAGGGAGAAACAGGATTTTACTGGACAGGATGAGGGTCCTGAATCACAGTACATATATATGGCTTATAAGCACTGTAAAGAAGCTAGATTTTACTACCTAATGTAACTGTTTTCCAGGCAGAAAGAATCATCTTCACTAAATGGCCTCAAAAGACAGTGTTTTCTTGGTAAGATGAGATTAAAGGAATGAGTAGACTCTTGGTTCACTCTCTCTTTCTATCTTACTCTCTCTCTTTCAAAAGATACGGAATTAGTAGGAGGAAAGAAAGTGAGGAGAAAATGCACAAAGTAAATTTTCTGGATTTCAAAACCTTAATCCTGTAAGCAAATAGAGAATGGAAGTTGTCCTGGGGAGCTTGAGATAACGAAGTATGAAAGAATGGTAGAGGTTTACTTTTCTCCTCCACCTTCCTCCTCCTCCTCCTCCTCCTCCTCCTCCTCCTCCTCCTCCTCCTCCTCCTCTTTCTCCTCCTTCTTCTTCTTCCTCTTCCTGTTTTTCTTCTTCCTCTTTTTCATTTACTTTAATTTTATGTTCCAGGATACACATGCAGGATGTGCAGGTTTGTTACATAGGTAAATGTGTGCCATGGTGGTTTGCTGCACCTATCAACCCATCACCTGGGTATGAAACCCTGCATGCATTAGCTGCTTATCCTGATGCTCTCCCTCTCACTGCCCCAACCACAGACCCCAGTGTGTGTCATTCCCCTCCCTATGTCCATGTGTTCTCATTGTTGAGCTCTCTCTTATGAGTGAGAGCATGTGGTGTTTGGTTTTCTGTCTCTGTGTAAGTTTGCTGAGGATCTTCTCCTTCTCCTTAGCCTTCTCCTTCTCTTTCTTCTTCTCCTCCTCTTCTTCCTCCTCCTCCACCTCCCTTTTTCTCCTTCCTTCCTTCCTGCTTCTTTCTTCCTTCTGGATCTTTTATCATTTGAGATGGGAGCATAGGACAGGATGTTCTTGATGTATTAAAATTCTATCAATGTCATTTTCCCCCAAATATGTATTTGCTGCTTTACAGATCAGAAGACAGTTTATCTTTAAAATAAACTGTTATTTTTCCAGGATGGAATTTGGAACTTTGTGTGTGTGTGTGCATATGAGTGTGTATGAGTGAGTGTGTATGTATGCCGCGATGTGTTTGTGTGTACAAGCAAAAGTACACACAGGTTCAGGCATGTGAGTACAAGGGAAAGCAGTTAAGAAAAAGGGTAGAAAAGAACCAAGAAAATTGCCCTCCCATCCTCTTCTCTTTTTTTTTGAGGTGGAGTCTGTTTTGTCGCCCAGGCTGGAGTGTGGAGTGCAGTGGCACCATCTTGGCTCACTGCAACCTCCGCCTTCTGGGTTCAAGCCATTCTCCTGCCTCAGCCTCCTGAGTAGTTGGGACTACAGGCATGCACCACCATGCCCAGCTAATTTTTTTGTATTTTTAGTAGAGATGGGGTTTCGTCACGTTGGCCAGGCTGGTCTTGAACTCCTGACCTCAGGTGATCCGCCTGCCTCAGCCTCTCAAAGTGCGGGGATTACAGGCATGAGCCACCACGCCCAACTCTCTTCTCCTTTTTTCACAAGGAAAAGGTTAATTATCTGGAATTAATTCTATATGGGATTGCGGTGGCCTGAATAATGGCTCCCTAAAGGATGTCTAAACTCTAATCCCTGAAACTTCTTAATACGATTTGGCAGACGTAAATAAGTTAAGGATCTTGAGAAAGGGAGAGTGTGCTGGGTTATCTTGGTGGGCCCAGTGAAATCATAACGGCCTTATAAGGAGGCATGAGGGTTGGAGTCAGAAGAGATGAAGGATGGAAGCCAAGGTGAGACTGGTGCTGGGATATGAGCCAAGGAATGTGGACAGTCCTTAGAAACTGGAAAAGACAAGGCAACCAATTCTGTCCTGAAGTCTCCACAAGAAATGGGCCTTGATAGCCCATTTTAGATGTCTGAGCTCCAGAACTATGAGATAATAAATGTGTGTTGTTTTAAGCCATGAAATTTGTGGTAATTTGTTACAGCAGGAATAGTAAATTCATACAGGGAAGATTAATGACAAAATGGTATATTATCAATGTTATACAGTTATTCTGATTTTCACATATTTGTGAAGAACGAGGTATACACCTCCTTTTTGTGCATGTGCAACAATTCCTATGATGAGTGCATTACAAAAAACACGTGGGCTTATTGCCATTATTTTTCTTCCTACTGGGAGATTTGTAGGTGTAGTTCAAACCTTTCACATCTGGATTTACAGGAGTATTCAAAGCTTTGAAAGTCCTTGAAGGCAGTGGATAGTCAATATGTGCTTCCTCCGGGGAAACTGGTGAGAAATCGGAAAAGGGAATTAACCCCTTACATCCTTTTAGTGAAGTATTATTTAGTGAAGTATTATTATGAAAAAGCTCTTAAACGTAAAATGCCATACATGTGGCCTAGACCTCGGCTTAGGGAGAATGGAAGGTAGGTGTGATGTGAACAGTTCTGAGAGCCTGACAGCAAATGTGGAGGATTTATTAACAGACTAAAAGCCCATTAAATATCATAGAGCCATTCTTCTCTAAGCCGTTCAGTTTGCTTCTTACATAAGGAAATATGTTTCATAGCTTATTCAGGAAATAATTGGATTTTAAAAACCCTAAAATTAATTATAATATAAAATTATTGTATTTTCCTTAAACAAAATAGAGTAGTAAAATTTTGAGTGTCTTAACTAAAGCCATCTTTTTTTCATATAAACTTCCATTTCAAAGAAGTTCAGATTTTAATAGTTCTTAAAAGTCTCTTTTTTAAAGAACCCTAAACTTTACTATTATAGTTAAAATTGGATTATAAAATCAATCTAATATAAATTGAATCATTAATTAAGTCAATTTTAAAAGAAATAATTTAATTTCATTAAGGAATTGTTACACTGGTATTACAAAGTGAATGGATTCCTGTAATTAAAAAGCATTGAATTCCATATGACCATTTATCTTTTCTCCTCTTTTAGCCATTTTGGTGAATTTCTAAAACAGAATTTAATTAAATGCTGAAACAAAGACATAATTCAAAATTAAAATTCTATGGAAGAACTCACTTGCAAATCACCAAAAGAGTTTTCCTTCAATATTTCAAGGGACCATAGCAAAGTGAAATATATATAAAGTTATTAGAATGTATATAACAGAATCACAGGTATTAAAGGGTCATTCATTATCCATGTGATCTCCCACCAAATAAAGAACCATTTTCTAAATGTCTTAAATGAACATTTAGTAGGTGATTGACATTTTGCTGGAATTCAGACCCAGATTCAAAAGTATGTTTTCCAGCATTAGATTTGGTGTTATACAAATCTTACTGAAAATAAACTGGAGTTTTGTAAGATTATAATTTTGAGGAAAGAGTTGTTAGGGACAGACAGACTTGACCTTGCCCTTCATCAGTGGTAGTGAACTTTGTCAAATCATTAACCTCACTGAGGCTCAGTTTCTGCATTTATAAATGAAGTAACATGTCTCACATTGAGTTGTGACAAGGATTACATGTAATATCACTTGTCAACTCTACACTGCAGGCCCTGGGACATGGAGACGATCAGTGAATATTTATGCTTTCTCCATTTTGCCTTATAAGGCTATAGAACTGTGGCAGAAAAGGGGAATTGGACCTCTGTTATATGGTATATGCTAGTGGGAGAGACATTTTTTTCTATCTTTGCTTCAAACTTGTGCACTGTGATTTCTATTATGTAATTTAAGTGGACATCTTTTAGATAAAATAAGCCTATAATAAAATGGCTTTGATGACAGATGTACAAACTATAAAAATGAATACACATATGCGTGTGAAGTAATACTTTTATTATTCTACTGTTCTACAAATAAGTTTTGCCTTATGGTATTTTCCCAGCTTCTCATTGCCTTCATGGATATATTCATTTGAATGACTGTCATCAGAGATTTCATCCACAGACCTGCATTTTTAAAGAGGATTTGACTGGGCCTCCTGTTTTTTCTCTCTCTAATCATTTGGGCCACAGCAGCTAATTACAGTGTCTAATTGTATCCTCAGTTGGCTGCTTGCACCCACAATTAACTAAATATAAGCACTAGCATCTTGGTACATTCAATTTTATGCCTCAAAGGGAGCTGTGTGAGAGGGCAGTTGGCAGTTGGCTATCTTCAGGAAAACAACTTCTCAGACTTGGAAGTGTAGGTCTAATTTTAAAGCTTCCAAATATTTTCTAGTTGGCACAGTCTTGGCACAGTCCATAAACCTAGTGACTATCTTAGCTACACTTTCAAGAACATAAAATCCAGATGAGTTGCAGACAGGCCACAGTTTAAGAAAAATGTCAGTAGAGGCACGAGCTCACATCTGATCACAACCATTCTTCTACTAAGCTTGAGCAGCTCATGGAATAAATGTCCTGACAAGTATGTGTGCAGTTATGGCGGACTGGGACAGAAGAACTGGAGCCTTCATGTATTTTGATCCCATGACAGGTATAATTGTCCTTCTTCAGCAATTTGAAAAGCCTCTTTGAGGAGTTAGTGGCAATGGGCATTTGAAATGCAGGCACTCCTCTAAAGCAGGTGTCTCAAAAACTGACTTGGAGTCAACTTAAATCCCACTCTGGAAATCAGGCTGGAAACATCATGAGGATGGGAGCCTGTCACAGCCTAGGCTTGAACTTCCAAATTAGCTCACATCTTCAACAGATGTGCCAAAGATAATACTAGTTGATCCACCCCTTAAGGGAGAAATTAAAACTCAGTGTTTTGCAGTGGTTGCTCAGTAATCACTAGAATGTTGCTGTCAAAGCAAATCAAGAGGCTGTAGAAGTCTCTATTTCTAGATAAGTAACAAAACAAAATTTTCTCATACAAGTACCCAGAAATAAACAGATTGGATAGCCAGAAAAAAAGAAGAAAGAGTAATGTATGTGGAATAAATTTCTAGCCTTTGTTTTCATCTCAGAATTTTAGTCTAAGCCTAATACTTTGCCACTATTTCCAGCATAGTCATTGCTTAACAGTTTCAGCGGTTGCTTTCACTCTCTCATGTGATGTGGGAATTCTGACTTGGAGGTGAACTAATCCTAGACTAGGATCAAGTCTGTGACTTCTCGTTTCCAATGCAGATTAGTATTTCCACAGTATAAGGCATGCTTGAACAATTAGGTAAATTTGAGCTGAGCAGATCCTAAAATCCATTCAGCTACATGAACCATATATTCAATACGATATTTCAGCTATTTATTCATCTAGTGCATTGAGCTTCCATGACCACCTTGTTACAAACCAGCCTTTATATATGTCTCTTGATTATTTATTGATAAGATTTATCTCAATGATTTATTGATAAGATGAGATATTCTCTATATAATCGCCATATACATGGTAAATATATATATATATATACACACACACACTATATATATATATATATATATATATCTACACATACATATACCAGCTGAGGGGTAACAGACATTGTTTGGTAAAATAAAATATCTTGATAAGTATGTTCAGGGTTGCCAGGCAGCATACATGTACATAAAAATTTGAAGATTGAAAATGCAAAAGAGATAAAAAGATACGTTTGCTGTTCTAGTGTGTGGGTGTTAGGGGTAAGGGGGCAACATGAAGACAGAAGAAAAAGGGGGGTTACCAGGGGACTATGTAAGTGCAACCCTTATTGGTGGGATTTTGGCAAGGTTGTTTCAAAATAGAAATGTCTAAGATGAAATTTTAATTTAGTTTGGGTGTGCAAAATACAATGATACTTCAGTAAGATCTCCTCTTTATATGGAAAAATATGTAAGTGAATTGTGTGTTGAAACTATAGAAAGGGCTGGGCTTTGGGCTTTTTCTACAGAACATGTTTAGAAGTAGGGACTCAGACACAGATGTGTCTATGGGAAAATAAGTTCCTGGGTACTTACCTTAATGAAGGGAAGGCCTTAGACTTCTCTGCTTCGTGAACATACGTGTTCCAGATAACCTCACACAGAAATCAAGGAGTCTTGGTTTTCCCAGCTAACATCTAAGGTCCATTCTGAGGAGGACTAATAATTCCGGTTCCACTAGGAACACAGAAATGTTTAGGAAAATAAGGCATTCCCATAAGATGCCCCCATTCTAGCAAGGAAGGTTGCTATGGTCAAATGTTAATAATACTACGTAATTTAGTCCAGAATGTGCACAACTTGCTCTGGCAATAAAGAGAAAGCTCAAACTTGAGACTAGTTCCTGGGAGGCTCAGAGACTCCCTGACACAAACCAATTCTGCAGCATGAGTTCAGAGGACAGAGCCTGCACTAGCCTGCCCTAGCTTGCCCTATCATAGGAGCCTTACATTCTGGGAGATATTATGCCAGTCTTAGATACATTAGGGCTACTGGGAATCTTAAAAAAATCAGCAATTTCCTACCCTATCCAGGACCCCTTTGAACAGTCGTCTTTTGATGCCTATCTCTTATCCCATTGGATCTGCACACTGGAACTTTTCTAGGTAGGCTCTGAGAAATCTGAGGTAAAAGCCTGTTATTTTCAAGATTGTGGGGTTTTAAAGAGTTTAGAAAGTTCAAAGGAGGTTTTCATGGCAATTTACAATTCTGAGCACTTTATCAGATACGTGTGGGGATCGCAAATCCATCAGTAAAGGAACAGCCTAAACAGTCCTCCTTTACTTTTCTGAGCAGCAGCCTTGCCATGACAAGTGATTTTCTTTTTCCATCTATGGGAAAAAATGCTCTGCCTTTACCAGTAAGCAGGTGGCTGTCATTTTTTTTTTTGGCATAATTTAAAGCCCTTAAATGCTTATTTTTAATTTCAATAATTTTGGAGGTGTTCACTTGTGCATTAAAATTCAGGAAGCTGGCTTAGCCCTCGGCTTACCTTCAGGGCGAAACTGTGTGCAAGACATGCTTCTATGAGATAATTTGTTTCCTAATTGGCATCCGTTTGCTGAAATACAATTAAAGTTATTGCTCTAATAGTAACATCAACATCTTGATTGCTCTATAAAGCATGAATATTTATAAATTTTTTTCTTCCATGGAAGATATCTCTTAGGCGTTTACTTTTTGGTGTTGTCAGTTTCATATTTATTAAGAAGTTTTCATAAGGAGGATATAAGAAGGGTCTGGGTCACTTGCTGAGATTTAATACACAGCAGGTTTAGGCCATTTAGACGCTAAAGAGCTGTGTAAAGTGTCATTTCTAAGAAAATGTGTTTAGATTCTGGAGCTCAATTGACTTGAAAACCTGAGAACTAAATCATCTATGCTACCTACTTTTTACAGTATTATGAGGATCATGTGAGCTAGATGAATTTAATGCCCCTAATTGGAAAAAAGAAAAAGAAACAGTACCTTGTATTTGCACAGCCCTTTAAAATTTATAGTGGGCTTTGCACCTCTCAAGTGTGAGTATCTGGAAGACATGATATTTCACTACTAAGCTTTTTGGGGTTTTTTTTTGGAGACAGGATCTTGCTCTTGCCCAAGCTGGAGTGCAGTGGTGCAATCATGGCTCACTGCAGCTTCACCTCCCCAGCTCAAGAGACCCTCTCACCTCAGCCTCCTGAGTAGCTGACACTATAGGCGTGTACCACCAAGCCCGTAGCTGGAACTACAGGAAGGCATACACCACCAAACCAGCTATTTATTTATTTATTTATTTATTTATTTATTTATTTATTTATTGTAGAGACAGCCTTCCTATGTTACTCAGGCTTGTCTTGAACTCCTGGGCTCAAGCAATCCTCCCATCTCAGCTTCCCAATGTGCTAAGATTACAGTCATAAGCCGTATGGCACCCAGACTCATTACTAAGTTCTTGGTGGCACCATTGCAGGTTTATTGTTGTTATTTTGTTTTGAGAATGAACTGAAAATTTTATCGTTATAAGAATGTAAAGACATAATTCTAGATATATTCAGAATTAAATGATTACTGTTCATCAATTAAAATGTTTAGATTACATGTTTTTACCCATTCAACTCTTAATGTATCTTTCAAATTTGAAAAGTAATATAGGGTATCATACATGTTATACATATCAAGTTGTAAGAAAAAGCAAGTATTAAACAATAAAAGCACCTTTTCATATTCGAATACTCAATTGACCTCTTCAGATACAACTGTAATTAAGAGTTCCTTTGTTCTTCTTGTCCCTTTCTCTTTCTTTCCTAAGTTATTCTCTAAAATTACCAGTTGGACCAAGCAAGACAGGAATTTTAATGGGGTAAGAAGCACTTCAAAAGTTCAATGGACTTGTCAGATCCAGAGCAAAATGAAGAAGGAATCTGTGCAAGGGGTAGGGGGGATTTTAAATATTTAAGTCCAAGTGGAAGAGTAGCAGCGTGTCTACCTAGTGACAGAAGAGTGCAGGGAGGGTAGGAGCCCTGTGATGTGATGAGGGAGGGTATCCACCATTCACATAAGTGACAGGGAGACCAAAGGAGAGACTGTGTACATGTAGAGGATGGATCTGTAAGTCATATGTTAATGATAATGGGAGCCTGGCTTCTCACTGTTGGGTAGTGGTGTTTCACATGAGAAAAGGGAGAAAACTGTCACTAAACTCTGGTATTAAATTAGAAGATGAGATGAGGTAGTGACACGAACATACAGTTCTCAATATGTGGACAGACTATATAAGACATAAATATAAATGTGAGATTTGTATGTATGTGTATTAGGGTTCTCTAGAGGGACAGAATAGATGTATATATAAAAGGGAGTTTATTAAGGAGTGTTGACTTACAGGATCACAAGGTGAAGTCCCACAATAGGCCATCTTCAAGCTGAGGAGCAAGGAAGCCAGTCCGAGTCCCAAAACCTCAAAAGCAGGGAAGCCGACAGTACAGCCTTCAGTCTGTGGCTGAAGGCCTGAGAGCCACTGGCAAACCACTGGTGTAGGTCCAAGAATCCAAAAGCTACAGAACTTGAAGTCCCATGTTCGAGGGCAGGAAGCATCCAGCATGGGAGAAATATGGAGGTCAGAAGACTCGGGCAGTCCAGTCCTTGCACGTTCTTCTGCCTGCTTTTATTCTAGCCATGCTGGCAGCTGATTAGATGATTCCTACCCAGATTGAGGGTGGGTCTGCCGCTCCCAGTTCACTGACTCAAATGTTAATCCTCTTTGGCAACACCCTCACAGACACACCCAGGAACAATAATTTGCATCCTTCAATCCAATCAAGTTGACACTCAATATTAGCCATCACAGTACGTGATTGTGTAAAGAAATATATTTTCAGCCCTTCCACTGAAACAGCCTGCCACCTATGATACCCAATGGCCGAAAACACCCCTAGTGCCCAGAGCATGGTTTCTAAATATTGCTTTTGACTCAGTGGAATCAAGCCTCCCTGGAGAAATGGCTGATTCCAAGGCTGAAGCATAGAAAAGAAAGGCCAAAAAGTATGCCAGAAAATAAAAGTGATGACAGCATATACAAGTAACACAGATGCCAGTGTAAAGGGGCTCCCACTGGCCAAATCTGGATAAATTTTAGCATCATATTAAATAATAAAAGTAGTAGATTAAAACCATGGAACAAAAAGAATTTATAAGATCTTAGTGACAAAAATACTTAAAGAAATTAATTGAAAGTTTAATGAGGAATGTAATATTTACATAATCTCATAATACCTCCTCACAAAAAGCACTTATTCTTTATAATGGGAAAACAAGCTGTATAGTGGAGAAGCCTGAAAAAATCCCCTTAAACAACTGATCAAAATCAGCATCACCAGTCTGGACTACATTGAAATTCAGTGCCACCTGAGAGGATGTAATGAGAATGTAGCATTACTATCGTAATATGGTTGCCAAAAATGCATCACCTAAATCTAATAATGAGGCAACATTAGACAAACTTAAATAGAGGGAAAGTCTAAAACATAAGTAGCCTATTATCTCCCAAAGAGTCATGATTATGAAAGCCCAGAAAAGACTGTTTTGGATTAATGGAGACTAATAAGGGGATGGCAAATAAATGCAATGAAGGACTCTGGATTGAACACAATTGCTATAAAAGGTACTTATTGGTACAAATGGCAAGACTTGAATAGGAAAGTGGTGAAAACTGAAGTGTCTAAAAAGTAAATCATAATAAAATAGCAAAGTTAATGTTCTGGTTTTTATGGCTTTATTATCTTATGGAGGAGAATGACATTATTGTTAGAAAATAGTTTTGAGCTGGGTGCAGTAGCTCACGCCTGTAATCCCAGCACTTTGGGAGGCTGAGGCAGGTGAATCACGAGGTCAGGAGTTCAAGACCAGCCTGGCAAAGATGGAGAAACCCCATCTCTACTAAAAATACAAAAAGTAGCTGGGTGTGGTGGTGGGTGCCTGTAATCCTAGCTACTCAGGAGGCTGAGGCAGAGAATTGCTTGAACCCGGGAGGCGGAGGTTGCAGTGAGCCAAGATCGCACCATTGCACTCCTGCCTGGGCAATAGAGCAAGACTCCGTATCAAAAAAAAAAAAAAAAAAAAGTAAGTTTTCAAGGCTGGGGGCAATTTGCTCTCAGAGGATTCAAGATAAACTTGCTTATACTGCAAAGTTCTGGGATTACAGACATGAGCCACCACACCCAGTCCAGGTGTAATATGTTTAATTTCTTCAATTTGTCCTTATGAAAAATGTTGTAAAGACACTTCTGGATCTTAATGTCTCTCTGTTGGACATGACAACAGTGGGCCAAAATTGTTCTGTAGTTCTCAGAGTATTTGATAGATAGTCCAGGGGAAATACTGATTGTTTAAGAGTAGAGTTAGGCCTCTCACCTCTCTTCCGCACATTGTATGACTAAAAGTTAAGCCAAAGATAAGATTGGCTTTTTATGCCACTGTTCAATCTGAGGGCAATTTTACCAAGTCTTCCTCTAACTCCATTGATCTTACTGTTCACAGGCCCTCTCAGATGCCAGCTCATGAACAACCACCTATAAGTGACCTGCCATCCTCTGCAGGTAATAGGTGACTCTATTATAGCCAAGAAATTCTATATTATCCCTTGAAAAAAAAGATAAAATGAAATTTTCCTTGCCTAACCAGCTTTGGAGACTTGTGACTTTTATAATCCTACTGACCACAGCAAAGACAAGGGAGCAAAGGGAACCATATAGCAGTGTACAATGGAAATCAGTTTACTCATAGTAAAGTAGACAGAGCACCCAGAGAAATGAAGTCTCGATCAAAGCAGCAAATACAGTTGCAGGATTCTTTTTCTCCTTTCTAAGTAGAGCAGAAGAATAGTGCCATCTGCATTGGCCCAGGCGTACCTGTGGAGAGCAGTATCATAATGTATTATTTAAAGTGATAAAAGATCCTTACAAAAGCCTCAGGACATCAACAACACTTTCTAGACTAGAGATTTGAGGTTGACTCTTAGAAACAGTGCCAGTGAGGGTGGCATATGAGTGATGCAAGAGCAGGGAGAGGCAGAGCATCAGACAGGTGAGGAAAGGTTACTGGGGTAGCACCAATGGGTTGCGTCCTACTGAGCCTGTGTGTTTCAATGAAGTTTTGAGGAGAGGAAAAAATCGACGGATGAAGTTGCACATTGTGACTTTAATTACTATAAGAGAAGGAAAGACAACAAGAGCCCTACTTGCACTTGTCTTTAGAATACATAAAATTGATTGCATGTGTAAAATGCTTTCTAAAACCATTTTAGTCTTAGATAAAGTATCTCCTTTTTTCTTCCCTTACAGCCAGAGTATCCAGAAGGAAAACAAAAACAAAAACAAAAACAAAAACACAATGGTCTAGTCTTGGTTAATTTGTCCGGGATTGTTTTCAGCCTAACATCATTGCCTGCCTCTTCTACTACATCTCCTTTGCATGTGGGGACAATTGGGTCTCTCATAGAATATCATGTTCGGTTCTTGACACAGCATTTGAACAACATCATCGATAAAGGAAGCCAAGTTCTGTAGAGAGAGATGAGAATCATAGGATGACTCCATACAATGTCTGATTGAGAAAAACGGAAGGCATTCTGTTGTTTGATTACATGCTTCACACATATCTGTGCACTAAAATAGAAAATATTTTAAAATAATTAACAGAGTACATTTGTCTGCCCTCATGTCTACAGCATTATTGTGGGGACTGTTACCATCTTCAGTAGAAAGACTCTTACCTTCCTTACATATAATAGGGGCTCTGTTAATGTTGGCTAAAATTTTCCTTATTTTCACAGAAAATGGAAGTCCCGTGAAGGTTACTCAACTACTTACACTGATATTTTCTAAAACCATTGATCCTAGCACTAATTTCACTGTTTTGGGATTCTTCTTTTACTTATTGGTCTTCCCCATCATGAGATGATGGGAGTCTTTGAGAGTCATGTGTCATATCTGAATTGCTAACACATTATATTACCTGGCCCATACAGCCCCTCAATAAAGGTTGAATAAATGAATGAATGAGTGAATGAATGATGACCCTCTAATATTTGACTAGAGTCATCAGATGAGTACACTTGGATGTTAAATTTTCAATTTTTTCTTATTGGACTGTTCAGGTTAGGTGCTTTAAGGCTGCCAGATAAAAGACTACTTTATCTTCTACTTATATATATATATTTTTTTCATCTCTATCCTATAAGAAATTACTCTTTGCTACTCATAATTCCTACTTTTCTTTTATCAAAGAGGAAGTTTGCATGAGAGACATGGCAGAGTCACATATACTATACCAAAGAGATTTCTGGGCCCAATGAAATTTATTTGGTCTCCAGATTTTGGAAATTATGGGGTATATGAATGAATTACATCTTTGATGCACTAATTCATTTCACCATTGCCTTTTTTAGATGAACCAGTTTCTCTTCTCCTAGCATTCAACTCTCCAGCTTATTTTTCTTGAGAATTAAGACCTTACTTTCTCAACGTGATTATATTTGTCAGACTCATCTGTCAGTCACTCCAAAGAATGTTTCAAAGATCCCATTGTTAGTTGCTAAAGTAGTCCCCAGAAATATGTGGGATGGCAGCTACAGAACTTGTTTGAAATAGTTACTAATTATATTCTTTATTTTTTAGTAGCCTCCAATTACATGTGAATTCCAGGGCTAATATTTGCCTTTGCCTACATTTGTGACAATTATGCTTAGAGATATGACATTACCACTGTGTTCAATCTAAATCTCATAAATACTGCTGTCCTGCACAAATAGAGGAGTTCCTGTTTGATTTGGTTTTACTAAATGACCATAAAACAGCTAGGTGTGGTGGCATGTGCCTGTAGTTCCAGCTGTTTGGGAGACTAAGAAGGGAGTATCACTTGAGCCCAGGAGGTCGAGGCTGCAGTGAACTCTAATCGTACCACTGCACTCCAGCCTGAGCAACAGGGCAAAAAAAAACTCTGTTTCTAAAAAAATAAACATAAAAAATAACCATAAGACATGTCAGTTGAATTCTCTGTTCCACTCCTCACGCTTTGCTCATTTATTATGCAACTACCATGTGCTAGACATGTTCACACATAGTTTTGGGAACGTTAAAGGATTCAGTTAAAACTAGAAAGCCAGTATGCGGCAGAATCATATTTTGTATAGAGATTTGTGTAATACCAAAGCTTGTGTTTATTCTAAACCATACTGACTTTGGGTGTATTTGTAATATTAATGTTTAAGCAGGTATTATATTTAATTTTAGTTTTATTTAAGTTGCAGGATACATTTGCAGAATGTGCAGGTTTGTTACATAGGTAAACGTGTCCTATGGTGGTTTGTGGCACCTATCAACTCATCACCTAGGTATTAAGCCCAGTATGCATTAGCTATTTATCCTGATGCTCTCCCTCCCCCGACCCCACCAGAAATACCAGAAATGATATTTGGTATCTGGTACACCACTTGTGTAAGATGGATAGATTGCAAAAATTTGCTCCCATTCTGTAGGTGGTCTGTTCGCTTTGATGATAGTTTCTTTCACTGTGCAGAAGCTCTTTAGTTAGATCTCAGTTGTCAATTTTTGCTTTTGTTGCATTTGCTTTTGATGTTTTCATCATGAAATATTTGCCCATGCCTATGTCCTGAATAGTATTATCTGGATTTTCTTCTAGGGTTTTTATAGTTTTGGGTTTTACGTTTAACTCTTTAATCCATCTTGAGTTAATTTTTGTATAAGATGTAAGGAAATGGTCCAGCTTCAATTTTCTGCATATTCCTAGCCAGTTCTCCCAGCACCATTTATTAATAGGAAATCCTTTCCCTATTGCTTGTTTTTGTCAGGTTTTCAAAGCGGATGGTTGTAGGTGTGTGGTCTTATTTCTAAATTCCCTATTCTGTTCCAATGGTCTGTGTGTCTGTTTTTGTACCAATACCATGCTGTTTTGGTTACTAAAGGCTTGTAGTATAATTTGGAGTCAGGTGGTGTGATGCCTCTAGCTTTATTCTTTTTGCTTAGGATTATATTTGCTATACGTGCTCTTTTGTGGTTCCATATGAATTTTAAAATAGTTTTTTTTCTCATTCTGTGAAGAATGTCAATGGTAATTTAATGGGAATAGCATTGAATCTATAAATTACTTTGGGCAGTATGGCCATTTTCACAATATTGATTCTTCCTATCCATGAGCATGAAATATTTTTCCATTTGTTTGTTTCCTCTATGGTTTCCTTGAGCAGGGGTTTGCAGTTTTCTTTGAAGGGGTCCTTCACTTCTCTTGTCAGCTGTATTCCTACGTATTTTATTCTCTTTGTAGCAATTGTAAATCAGAGTTCATTCACGTTTTGCCTCTCTGCTTGTCTATTGTTGGTATATAGGAGTGCTTGTGATTTTTTAAGCAGGTATTTTATTATAATGAATTGACACATGCTGTCACTAATAACATGGCTGTATCTGATAACTCTTTAGGGAATATGTGAAAGACAACACTGCGTAGGCATATAACAACTTCACATAAAAGTGATTTTCAGGTTTCTTTCTGAATTAAGTCTACACATATTTTAAACCATCCCTGACAAACTCAGAGATGCTTCCCACATTATATTCAGTTCCTAATAATCTTTTGATAATACTTCTTTGGATTAGAAAACAAGCTAAAGAGGCAAAGACAGTCCCAAATGATCACGTGATCTTTTAGATATTTGGCCTTCTTTTCTAGCTCAATCTTAAATTATAATGAAAAAAATATGCCCTAGAAATTTGCTGGAAGCTCATACAAGATTTTTCTCCACTATGACCACATTTCATCCATATTTCACTAGAAATGAGTGAGTCTTTGAAAAATTTTAACCTTTGGGTCCATTTCACCATATCACCACCTGTGAATGCCAGTCATGTTACAATAAAATTATAATATTACAGCCTTTGCTTGCAAAAATACGGTGAAATAACCACTCTTTTACAGAGCTACATTTTAAAAATTCATTTGGTAAGCAACTTGGCAATATAAATAAGAGCTTAAAATATTAACAAATATTGACCTAATAAATATACTTGTGTGAATATAAACCAAGAAAAGTATTCTGAATACAGAAAGGATACAGGACAAGGGGAAGCAATTAAGTACAAGTTTTATTGCAGCATGTTTCCCTACAGTAAAAAATAGAAAAGAAAACATAAATGTCTTTAATTGGGAACTAGTTAAGTAGCCTATGGCATCTTTACTTGATAAAATATTATACAATCAGTAGAATAGAATTTTGAAGATTTTATAATAACAGCATATGCTTACGGTACTATATTAAGTAAATTTGCTTTGCTTTAATTGCACTTGCATTCATAGTTTCTTTAAACCAAATCTTCCATGCCTTTGTTCCTGAGAAACACTTTGCAGAATTCGAACTCATATTTGTAACCCCACTGCTCCCTCCACAACATGTCTTCATTAAAATCTAACAGCTTTTCGTGCTCCTGGGAGAGAAGAGAATCTAAGTAGAGATGTAAAATTGATACAGGAGGGATGAGAAGCCTGTGGATGAGCAGTACAACAGTTCCAGTCTCAGATAAAATTCTCTATCATTTTTTTTTCTCCTTTGCTTCCTGAAGATCCTTTAAAATCTTATTTCTCAGTGAGTAATTTTGTCTTTATGATACAAAAGGTAATTCCCATACCTAATATTGTTTCTAAGCACATGTGAGTACCCTGCTGAGTTATATATGAGTTTTTTATGAATATGACACAAAATGAAAATTCTATTTCTAGAATAGAAAAAAATGTAAATTGACTTTCACACTCAAGTGAGTTGTTTCAGGGATTGGGGGGGTAGATTCAGTGCATCATCTTCTTTGTATTCATGTGTAATTGATACAACTTTCAGCAATTGTTCTACACTTACAAACTTCATATTCAAAAAGTAAAGTCACAGACGTTATTGATTTTAAATAGATCTTAGGTTGCCCTCATCAAAAGTTGTCTTCTCTTGGGTAAAGGCGTTAGCAGTCTTGTTAAAAAGATTGTAAACTGCTGAGCATGACAAGTTTTAGTCCTTTTGTTGTTTGAGTTAGATTCCTGGATATCCTGCATTCTGCCTGTTTTGTATTGAGAAATGGGCAGCTGGCATTCTAGCTGTCATTACTCATATATTTTTTTTCAATTTTTAGGCAATTGTTATAAAGCTCTCTAGATGGATAAACAACACTTTGATATGGCATGAGGAACTGTTTTTAGTGACCCTAGCTGATCAATAACAAGAAAGTCATTTCTGCCCAAGCAAACAATAAGTTGTGAATAGATAACACATTAGAGCTGAAATGTGAACTTTCTAGAGATTGAGAAAAGATGGTAAAATGAAAATGCATACATGTTGGGGATATTATTGGATATTATTAAATAAAAAATGTTTTGTTTGCATCCTAGGTATAGTGATGTCTCAAGTATTATATAAAAATCTTTTACATGTAAAACAATCCCATTTAGCCATCTTTATATTCCGTTTGTAGTATAGGCTCCAAATGTTGATTACTTAAGAAAAAGGCCAGACGTGGTGGCTCACGCCTATAATCCCAGCACTTTGGGAGGCCGAGGTGGGAGGATCACTTGAGGTCAGGAGTTCGAGACCAGCCTGGCCAACATGGTGAAACCCCGTCTCTACTAAAAATACAACAATTGGCTGGATGTGGTGGCATGCACCTGTAATCCCAGCTACTGGGGAGGCTGAGGCGGGAGAATGGCTTGAACCTGGGAGGTGGGGGTTGCAGTGAGCCACTGCATACCAGCCTGGGGGACACAGTGAGACCATCTCAAAAAAAAGAAAAAATAACAGGGCATTTAAGTCAGGCGTGCTGGCATATGCCTGTAGTCCCAGCACTTTGGGAGCCCAAAGAGTTGGATCACCTGAACTCAGCAGTTCCAGACTAGCCTGGGGAACATGGTGAAACCCTGTCTCTACAAAAAATACAAAAATTAGCTGGGCCTGGTGGTAGGCGCCTGTGGGCGAATTGCTTAATGCTGGGAGGTGGAGGCTGCAGTGAGCCAGGGTTGCACCACAGCTCTCCAGCGTGGATGACAAAGTGAGATCCTGTCTCAAAAAAAAAAAGAAAAGAAAAGAAAAGAAAAAGAAAAAGACATTTAGCTAAAAGTGGTGTTATTCATCGAACATCAAGTCATATGACAGCAAAACTTTTCACTCTGTCATTACACACCAGTGATGCCCCCTCAGGAAACACATGTACATGCATGCATGTGAGTGCACACACATACACACAATGTATCTTTAAAGAAAAATAGCAATTAAGTTTGCCTTATATCTTGTAAGTCCCTTGATCAAAGATACAGCATTATGATTTCTGATGTATCTGCTGAGCTTATTACCTTGCCAGGCCTATAATCAGTGCTCAATTCATATCTTTTAAATGTGTGAGAGACTGTGTATGTGATCATGAATTTATAGTGAGAACATGTTAAATCCACTTTAGCTGTGTGTTGAGGAAATCCTTTATATACTTAGAATATATATACTTTACATACTTAGAATTTATATATATTCTATATATTTATATATAAAATATATATACTTTACTTACAATTTATATACTTAGAATAAATAATATATTTACCCAAATAATCTATAGTAAAATGTGAATTACTCAATTTGATATCCACATACTTAAACAAAGGAGAATTTGGGGCATAAAGCTACAATGTGTAATTAATATTTTTTGCTGAAATATGACATTCTTACTTTCTGATAGCTCTGCTCCTTAGGAAGGGTATTGTGGCAGAGACGCCTAAATTGTTGTAGGCTGCTTTGCATTACCTTATTATGCAGTAACCATAAATATAGCTTATGTGATGGAATTCCAAGTGCAGAATCCTTTTTGTAAGTGCCTTTAATGGTTGCCTTCTGAAGTTATTGGTCATTATTTGTAATATTTATCCATCCATAAAGGAAAATATACCATTTATAGAAAAAACGCAGACCTCCATGTAAGTATTAAAACAATACAGATAAGAGGCACTCCAGGTGGCACTATTATAATAATTAAAACTTTCTGGTGATGCTGATTACAATACTCTTTATTATTTCAATTAAGTACACTATGTGCCATAGTTGAGAACTGTAAAATGCTAGGGTTGGAAAACACTAGATTGTATCTAGTCAACCTCCTTATTTTAGGGATGGTCACAGAAGTGTCTGTCTGGAATCCTTATAGCATAGGTGATCCCTCAATGACATTAGGACTTGTATGACTTCAGAATTTGAATGAAAGATTCTGTATGGAAATATAGCCACATAATGTCTCTACAGATATGCAATTCAAGTAATATAATAACTTAATAACCAAACTTGTTCCTAGGCAAATCTTGAGCCTCTGGTCCTAGAAAAATGGAAAACTTACCTAGTCTGTATTTCTTAGCAACTGGGCCACATCTGTTCTTGTTTTTGTTTTGCGTATGAACTGAATAATTTCACAAGCTTAAATTTATACTAATGTCAGTATTATTGTCAATGTTATCCTATGTACATAACACCTTTATTGGCCTTACTTAATACCTAAATTGTTCTTTATGTAACACCTTTATTGGCCTTACTTAGTATATTTTTAACCTGAAGAGTTAATAATTGAATTAAAATTTGTGAAAACATCCTTAAAAGAAAACAACCTTTCATGATGGAGACAGAATGACTTTATTATATCACAGTAATAGAAAGTCCTTGAGAATGTAGTGCAATACTTTATTTTTCCTGACAGCCTTAGCACCCTTACTTGCTGAGACCTTTGTAGGGGAAAGAGAATAAAGAGAAGACTACGGTGAGGTTGACGGGGAATGTGCCCAGTGAGCATGGGTCAGAGATAGTTGTAGAATGCTCTCCAACTGTGAACGGTCAGGATTATTGGGTTACAAAATTGCTGAAGGAAGCAGAGCCTCCCTCATTGATCAAAAATGCAATTTGGTTTTTGCAATCTTGTGACTATCAGAAATGGGATTTAAAAAGTGACGAGTGTGTGCATTATGTGGTCCAATTCAAAGTACATTTAACAAATTTCCTTAGAATTCTCTAACTTCCAAGAACAATGCTAATTGCTGAGCAGACAAAAATAAGGAAGATAGAAGTCAAGCTAACAAGCAATTTGTTTGGTGAAATCACCAATGTATATGAGTATCTGAGACGTACAGATTGTAAAAAAAGAACCCAAGCTAAAAGCGATTCACATCCCGCCCCATGAAAGTCAAGGTGAGAAGGGAGCGCTAATGCCTGAATTTTAAATGGGAGGTTGAGTTCTATGTAGATAAGCAAGATGGGAGAGAATGTCCTTGAAATTATGGGTATTACACAGCAAAATAGTCCTTCAGGTATCCAAGCAATTATTAAAGATAAAGAGAGGTTATCAAAATGCATACAATAATCCACACATCACAGAGGTAGACCTCAAGTCCTTGACCTTCATTTCTGGGGGTGGGATTCCCTTCCCACGTCAGACTGTGTGAGATGCAGCTCTGGCTTCATTTGGGTGGGAAATGTATATTCTTGCCCTGTTTTGGACACTTAGCGAATGCTGTGAGCGCCACCCTCACAACAGGAATTTGCTTTGTGTTTTAAATTATGTTCCAATTGTGGACACGTTCTACACTATCGCCTTCAGCTGCTGGCTCTGTCAGTCTAGGTAGCATCTAGAGGGAAATGCAGTCTCCGATCCGAATGCCTTGCTTGCCTTCATTTTTTTGTATTATGCTCCAAACTGCCTTTGTTTATTCCTACTTAACAAAACATCATTTACTTTCTCTCTGTAACTTTTGCCTCATAGTGAGACTGTTCTTTAATACTGTTTCCCCAGCTATAGACAATCTCAGACATTCCTAAACTGTCTGGGTTTTCTTGTAGCAGATCTGTTGCAGGTGTCCTCACTCCATGTAATCTTGTCTAATTAAGCAGGAACTGGGCAGCTACCAAGTATGTAACTTGTCAGGGACGAAAATGCCTTCCGTGTGAAGCCACTACATATTAGAAAACATACGTGGGCATTTTTATTGACTATTGACCTCCAAATGAAGGGAAATATTTTTACTTATAAGCTAGTGTATGTGAGATTATACCCTGATTGGGGGTGGAGATGGGAAGCCTCATCCTTCCAAGGAGACATGTGCTGATTTCAAGTGATATTCACGACAGAATCAATGTCAATCGAGACCTAGGCCCTCATGGCTTGTATTGGTTTTTCTCTTATTCTATGCAGCCACTCACCCACTACTCTTGGTCCTGCCTTTAGATGCTATTATTTCCTGAAGGGAGTACCATTTTGATCAGAAGATTTAAATTTTTACAATATTCCCAATCACTCTTCTCAAAACTACCACTGGTTCTGCTTCCCTTTTCTAGTAGGATGTAGTGGTTACTACCCAGAAGAAATACAAAGCTCAGCCCATCAAGATTGGGGCAAGATGTATTCATGTGACAATCACGTAATGAGCTGTGAAATCATGATTTTTAATGAAACTCCGCTGTCTGCTGTACAGATTAGAGTATGTCATCCTCATGAACAAGCAGAAACATTTCTAGATTGATTGAACAGTCTTTTCTGAAGCAGTATCTCCATTTATTTTGCAGAGGCCTTTAACCCCTAAGAATAGTAGCTGATTGTAATTGCATAAATGGCATAATATTTGAGAGACCTGTGGAGAACTTGTGGAGAACTGAAGCCTTTTTTGAGCAGAGCCTGCCATTGTACATAGTTCTTATTCATCATTCCTGATTTCATTAGTAAGGATATTTGTATGGAAATGGATTAAGGTTTATAGGTTTATTTTATTGTGCTGTAGATTATGCTGTAATTATACCACTGATGGATTGTATTAAACTGCTTTGTGGGACACTTTCAAAACACATCAGACTCCGGAAGTGGTGCAGTCTACAAAATCTGCTTTTTTGTGTCCCACCTGGAGTTTTTGAGAGTCTGCCTCACTTAGCACACCCACACCTTCCAACGCATATTATTTTTCTCTTCATTTTTAGGCTTGAAGAGAATTAACTTGGCTGAGGTAAATATACTTAAAAGACCCTCCAAACCCATGCGTGTATATATATATATATATATATATATATATATATATATACATATATGTTGATAAAAAGCAAGCAAAATTGAATAAAAATCAGAAAGAGAATGAATAACAAGTGTATTTACTGTTATTGTATGATTTGTTTTTATTCTAACCTCTGACATTGTTGAATAAGCAAGTTATTGTGAGTGTTTGGATTACAGAGGTGTGAAAATTTTGGTGTGGATTCTGGTTAATATCTTTCTAAGGTGGTCTGTGATTTCCAAGGAATTGACAAAGGACAATCTGAAAAAGAATCTTTCATCAAGGAGCCATTTGACTAAACTATTTATGCCTCATCTATGCAGGCTTATCAGATTACAACTTTGGGGTTTGAAACCTCAGAGTTCCCTCACTGCTCTTACTTCCACAGTTTAGAAAGGTGGCATAAAGGTTTTATCAGGCCACATAATTTTTAAGTCTAAAACCAATTTCTAGACCTTGGCCTGTAGCCAGCCTATCTCCACCATCTCTCTGCTCACTCTGATCGTAATCTCAACCTTGCTCTTATTTGCTTATTACTCTCCAGAAACACTGGTCTTCTTGTCATTGCTGTGACATACTCGGTTCATTTGTGCCATAGCAATTTACATTTCCTGAAGTACCTATTTGGAATATTATTTCTCAACATCTTTATCCATCTTGCTTCCCTTTGTGGGAATGCTACCCATGTGTGCAAATGTTACTGCCCTATAGATGCCCTTATAACCACCATATCTATAATCATGCCCCTCCTACCCCTTTTGTATAATTGCCTGGTTTTTACCTCATAGAATTTACCTCTATATATAAAAGTTCCAGGAAGATGGAGACTTTTGCGTCATTCACTGGTGTTCATTAATTCCTAATGAAATGTTTTTTAGGCACTCAATAAGTATTTGATGAATTAATGACCAAATGAGTGAATGAAGAATAAAATTAAGGCTGGAATTCAAATTTTTAAAACCTGAATAACAGTAAATAAAAAGGAAAGTCTAGGCAGATCTGAGAAAACAAAAGGATAAATATTAAATATGGTAGACTCTTGACTTCTCTTCTATGAATAAGTATCCCCGGAAGATATTCAGTGCTTCCTAGAAAAACAAACAAGTCATCAAACTGGCATATGGGAATGAGAGGGGGAAGCAAAGAAGTGGAATCAATTAGAAGCTGCAGACTGTCCCTTTAGCAAGTGACTGAATGCTAAATTTAATTGGATGTGCTCCACTAGAGAAAATAGTCTACTCATTAAAACATCAATACTTGAAGTTCCAAGCAATCTGGCATCTTTTTTGAATTACAATATGTGCAAAAGAAAGACTCCTACAATATTTTATTCCAATGGTAGTTTTTACCCGTAATTTATACTGGTTGTGCAATCTGTGTAGATAAGAATTTTCTAGATATTGATCATCTGGTTTTGAATCAATGTTACAAGCATATTCATATTTGTGAAACTGATAGATGTTATATTTTACTCCCCTGAGCTTTAAATCAATAACAAACAAATGTTTTCATAGCCTTTGTATTTTGACTTGGAACTCAAAGTAAAAGACCGGATTTGTGCAAAGGAAAGAACATATGAAGTTCAAAACCCTGGGTTCTTGTGCTTGGTTTAAACTTTAGTAGCATCTAAACTTTCGGCTAGTCTTTCAAACTCAATTTTCCTATTTACACATTAGAGATTGTTCACAAGTGTTTTGTGAAGACCAATGAGACAACATTTATAAATGAATTTTATAAATTAAAAAGTATTAGGAATGTTCTAACAATAAATATTAAATAAGTGCAGAAGTAACCATAGTAACTTTTATTTAAAAGATTTACATATCAATTTGGAAGTAATATGTAAACGTTGTTCTACGGTCATCAAAATTCTACAATACATTCCTAACTATTGCTCCCAATGTATTGATCTTGTCACATTGGTCTTGTTCCCCCTCAACATGTCAGGCTCATTCTCACCTTGAAGCTTCTCATTTGCTGTTCCTTCTTACTAAAAATATCTTTCTCCAGGTGCCTTTGTTCATTGCCAGATACAGGATGCACTTCAGATAATTTGCTCTCAGAAAGACATTCTTTGGCAAGCCTATATGAAGAACCAGCCCACCCTTATATACACCTTCACAAATAGATGATTGCTGGCAAATTTCACATTTCCAACTTGTATTGATTTAAAAGTCCTTTGCACTATCTGAAATCATCTTACTTATGTGCGTACTGATTACTGTTTACTGTCACATCCCACTCTTTACAAAAGAATGTAAATTTCATGAGAGCTCTTATTGACTTCTAGATTAATAGTCTGAGATTCATGTTGCAGAAAAAAGAAAGAAAGAAAAGAAGGAAAAAAGAAAGAAGAATGATGAAAAGAAGGAAGGAGAAATATTAAATTGGAAAAAGTTTGTGAAAAGTTTATGACGTTATTTGGTATGTAATTAAGGCTGAACAAATCATAGTTGTAACAATTATCACTGTTTTTGTTCTTGATGTGAGCATTGTGTAGGTTTGTTCCTCAAAAGATAGGAACATAAATCTTAAGATTTGGCTTGAGCATCATTGTTTCTACTAAATTCCTAGGAACAGTTAACGTCATGTTTAGCATTTAGCTGTTACCCAGTTACCAACGGAATAATCAGCAATGTCATGAACAACACCATCAGGACCACATGTAGGAGCTTATAGCCTGAAATATAAGGAAGAAAATTCAGTTTTAGAACCTAGAATTTGTGAAGATAAGGGTATAAAGTTTGACTTTGAAAATTTCAAAATGCATTTGTTTCCTTTAAGCATTTCATGGTTTGTGTATTAAAAATACATGTTAAGATTATTGTGGTGTTTTGGTCTAGAGAAGGATCTATTCGTATTTAATTATAAGTTAGATTATTTCAGTTTTTGCATCCTTGAAGAAAATGCACATTTCTTTGCTTTTGAGTCATATATGAACTCACATTCCCTAGTTGTCACTACATGTATTTAAAGAAGAAATTTCAAAAGTAGTCTTACTAGACGTAAATTTTTCACCACTTACTGTGAAAAAGGCATGATAGAATTTATGGCAAAAAATTTCAAAAGGTAATTTGGAGAGAGATGATAAGATGATTGAATAGATAATTAGAATCCAGTAGGAGTCTGATTTTAAAATAATACTTATGATAACGAGTTATTAAAAGATAATCCTACCAATGTTAATATTTATTATTTTTATTTTTCTGTGTGTCATTTTGAAAAATGTAGAATATTGATCAGGGAGATATGTGATAGCAGTCACTCTCCTTTTTCTTAGGCAATTCTCTCTTTTACAGGCATAAGTGGCAGGTACAATACGGGATAAAAATTTAAAAATAAAATAAACATTTTCTACACTGATTTATTCAAAACCTCACTATGTCTCAACAAGTTAGGTTTTCCTGATGACTCAGCATAGATTAAGTAATTTGGAAGAGGTTCAAGACTTTTTTTTTTTTTTTTTTTTTTTGAGACGGAGTCTCGCTCTGTCGCCCAGGCTGGAGTGCAGTGGCGCGATCTCCGCTCACTGCAAGCTCCGCCTCCCGGGTTCACGCCATTCTCTTGCCTCAGCCTCCGGTGTAGCTGGGACTACAGCCGCCCGCCACTAGGCCCGGCTAATTTTTTTGTATTTTAAGTAGAGACGGGGTTTCACCATGTTAGCCAGGATGGTCTTGGTCTCCTGACCTCGTGATTCGCTTGCCTCGGCCTCCCAAAGTGCTGGGATTACAGGCGTGAGCCATTGCGCCTGGCCTCAAGACGTATTTTAATAGGTCATTTCTAGAGAAGTAGCAATTTACAAATGATATACTTGTTGTAAGTATTAAAGGTTCAATTTGAAGGAAAACTATTCGTAGGAGAATCATCTTGAATCATTATCTTGTAGTGCTAAGTGTACTGTGTTATATATATTTTTTAGCTAAGTAATAATTAATATTTGAAACCCCTAAAAACTTTTTCCAGTGACTGTACCAAGGAGTGGTTCACACAGGCAAGACTTCTGAGGAAGTAAAAAGAAAATATTATTTCATAATCTGTTCTTAAGCTTCAGTTGCTTTGTATTCTACTGATTTGATGTTTATAATTTAGCTTCTCTTTTGCCAATTACCTTCATAATTATTTTTACCTTAATAGGCCCCCTTCTTTAGTCAGCCTCTCCATTTCAAAGACTACAGACTTCTAGGAAATCATTCTTGAATAAATCCTGCAGGAGATCCTTAAGTTACTCTTTCATTGGTTAATTTTCATTAAGAATCCTTTAAGGATTTGATTGAAACAATCAGGTGTATTACCCCATACGACCTCATCAGTCGGGATTCAGTATTTGAATAATGACATTTGACTTATAGGTAGAACTTCAGGTTATGATTTTGAGATTTTAGTGTTCTTTTTGTTCTTTATAGTCCCTGTTCGAGAGTTAAAAAGATTAGGACATAACACAGGCAAAATCAAAAGTTTTCTAAATTTCCATTAGAAATAAGTAAGGACATTGAATTACATAAAGCTAGCCTAAGTACTCATTGGAAACCAAATTTAGGATAAAACATTCTTTTGAGCTCCAAAGAGCTTAGAATACAGCAGGTTTCAGCTTTTCTATATTTCCTGATTTGCATTTTTTGAAGCCATTAAATGTGTTTGTTCTTAGAACCCCTGTACAGAAACGATGTCAACACTGTATTATTGCCTACTATTTTTTGCACATAGTAAGCTAATAAAAGATTTGGGTAATGTATTTAAGTATAAATACTTCAGCTGTGTAGATTTATCTGATGAAACAACAATAAAGCCCCTAGCAGGCATCAGTGATACACATTTATGCTACTGAAATATATTTGAATCAAGGATTTATTTGTGCATGTACATGAACTCATTTGTATATGGATATATTTGCTCATAATTAAAAATGTTAAGCATTTTGACCAATATTAAGATGAGTTCAAAATAGTCGCTGCAAACAATGTAAGATAGGAGCAATCCATATTAAGGCAGAATGTAACATAGGATTATCAGAGTGAGGAAGATGGTCATTTTGGACAATTTGGAAGGATACATCACCTGGGTAAAATTTTGAGTTAATATGTTAATTGAAGATGATAAGGAAGAACAAATAACCAGGTTGAGGGAGTGGCATAAACAAAGGCACAAGTTATGTAATGAATCCTCACCTGAAAATGCAAGAAATGGAAGATGTGGGAACAATTCCTCCTACCTAATATCATGGGGGTTGGAACACTTTTTAACACCATTTCTACAGTCTGTTATTTTAAGTAATTATCTTTGTTTCTTTGCTTAGTCAATTAATTTCCAGCTTGTTATTACTCTTTTATATATTTAATGTTTGCTTACATTTGCTAGCATTTTTTATTTCTTCTTGTGTCTCAGACCTCTTGTCTGGAATCTTTTTTTCTGCTTGAAGAACTAGTTTCCTTTAATGAAGTTCTGATGGTGATGAATGCTTTGTTTTTGTTTACTTGGTATGTCTTTTTTCTGTCATCATTCTCTGACCTTTAATCAGTGGAGCTTGTGTGTTTATAGTTAATATAAGTATTGATTTATTTGGAGTGCTTTCTAATTATCTTGTCTATTCTAAGTTTCTCTTTCTCTCTCCCCATCCTCTCTCCCTCATCTGATTTTGACTGTTTGAGAATGGCTTTAACCAGTCTTTTTTACTAGTGTGGTAATGAGGTTCTCTAATTCTGAAACTTTATGGCTAAACTTTATGACTAACCATTAAATATGTGTCCTTAACTTATCAAATTCTAATGTCAGTCAAGGCCATTATTTTCCTTTTGAATAGCACAAAAACTTTGCAAAATTTAAATCTTTTACTCTCCTCCTAATCCTCCTAAATTATATAGTCTTGCATTTGTTGTTTTAATTCTTATACATTTATATTTCAAAATTTGTTTTTTTTTCTTGAGACAGTCTCGTTCTGCCCAGGCTGGAGTGCAATGGCACGATCTTGGCTCACTTGCAACCGCCGCCTCCCAGGTTCAAGCAATTATCCTGCCTCAGCATCCTGGGTAGCTGGGATTACAGGCGCACGGCACCATGCCCAGCTAATTTTTGTATTTTTAGTAGAGACAGTATTTCACCATGTTGGACAGGCTGGTCTCAAACTCCTGATCTCAGGTGATCCACCTGCCTAGGCCTTCCAAACTGCTGGGATTACAGACATGAGCCACTGCACCCAGCCTATATTTCAAAAAAGTATGTATTTTTTCCTGTATATACTCAATGTTTATTGTTATATACCTTAATTTTCTGATCTTCGTTCTGTTCTGCAACTTTTTCTATCTGGAGTCATTTTCTGTTTGACTGAAGCATTTAGAATTACTTTTAATGTAGGTCTGAGGATGGAAAATACTTTTTTGTGTGTATGTCTGAAATGTCCTTATTTCCTCTTTATTATTGAAGAATATTTTTACTGATAATTAAATTCTAAGTAGGCACTTGTGTTTTGCTTTCTGTGTTTTTTTTACATTAAAAATGTCATTCCATTTTCTCAGGCTTTCGTTTTTCCTGTTGAGAGGTTAGATGTCAAACTTTTGTTTCTTTGAAAGTAGTGTTTCATTTTTCTCTTGTTCCTCTTAAAATTTTCTTTTTTCTGCTATTTATTCTGGTTTATTATGATGCATCAAATTGTGGATTCATTTGGAGTTGTCCTTCTCAGAAAATTCCGTGTTTCTTAAAACTGATAATCAATGACTTTTAGGTCTCGAAAATTGTCAGTTGTAATCTTTTCAATATTTCTTCTGACCTTATATTTACCTGCTCTTTTCTTTTTAGAAATATTCAACTTCTTTTACTTTATTTTATATATCTCTTAACTTTTCCTTATGTTTACTATGTCTTGTCTTTCTGAACTGAATTCTTGACTTATATTTACTCCAGTTCACTAATTACCTTTTCTGCTTTGTTTAATTTACCATCAAATGTGTTCATTGAGTTATTAAATTTGACTTTTTTCATTTCTAGGATTTTTATTTGCTATGGAACCTTATATTTTCCTCTCCCTGATCCTATGCTCAATCTTATTTTGCTTATTTACATAGTTGGCATGTTTTCTTTTGTTTTATAAGGCTGATCCAATGTTTTCAATATTTTAAATTCAGTGTATGTCTTTTTCTGTTCTCTGTATTTTTCTCCTAGGCTCACTCATATTGTCTTGTTTCATTTTGTGGCAGTTATCTTTGTGTGCTGTTCCTTTCCTTTGAAATTTGTGGCAGTTTCCTGAGGCCTGGAATTAATATGCCTTTTTACAAACAGATGAGTGTTTAATTTTGCTAGATGTCTGGGGAGACTGCCCTTTGGGACTACCTAAAATTAGTTTGTGAATTGAGATTCTCTGGCCCACGTGGATTATATATAAACCAACAAAAAGTCAAATGCTGGCAAAACTTCCAAGAACATTTTGTCCTTTCTTCTCCCTTCTCATGCTAGCATCAGGACCAAATATTATTTTGGTTATTTTTTAAAGAGAAGGATAAGTCATATTTATATTTGCTTATTCCTGGAATTCCAACTTAATGTAAGGGAGGGTATTCTATAAGACTGTCACCTTTGGTGAGGCTAGTCTTGGGTTTGGTATTTCTTACCCTGCAAGGATGGCAGAACAAAGCCTGAGAGTATGATATTGGTTGATGCCAGTTGGTGTGCTCCAGTATTTCACCTTAATTAATATCTTTTCAGATCTACAAATCTTTTAAGAAGATGGCGTTTGATATTTATTTATTTTTTAATTTTAATTTTTTATTTTTTTGGCAGAGTCTCACTCTGTCGCCCAGGCTGGAATGCAGTGGTGTGGTCTCAGCTCATGCAACCTCCACCTCCTGGGTTCAAGTGATCTTCCTGGCTCAGACTCTAGAGTAGCTGGGACTACAGGCACTCGCCACCACCCCGGGCTAATTTTTATATTTTTAGTAGAGACAGGGTTTCACCATGTTGCCCAGGCTGGTCTTGAACTCTTGGCCTCAAATGATCCGCCCATCTTGGCTTCCCAAAGTGTTGGGATTACAGGCGTGAGCCACTGCGTCTGGCTGGGGTTTGTTAAATTCTAATACATTTCAATATCTGACTTTGGGGACTCTGTGGGAAAGGATGGGAGGAGAAAGAGGGATAAAAGACTACCTATTGGGTATAGTATACACTGCTTGGGTGGTGGATACACTACAATATCAGAAATCACCACTAAATAACTTATTTATGTAACCAAAAACCACTTGTACTCCAAAAACTATTGAAATAAAAATAAAAATTAAAAAAATTCTAATACATTTCAGTAGAGAGATGATTAGGATAACCTCATTTATTATGCTGCAGTTATCATTGGTGGCTTACTCTTCCCTTTCTGATCATCACTTCTTTAATTATTTTTGCATATCATCAAATTTTATGAATTTTCCTCTTCCCTGAACTTCATAGGTTCTTTACAAAAACAAAACAAAAACAAACTAATGAGATCTGTTGAATAACTCTGATTTTTTTTCCTCTTCTTTTCATTTTGTCCTAACTTTATCTCATTATTTCACTTCCTCTTTTTTTTTTTTTTTTTTTTTGAGTCGGAGTTTCGCCCTTATTGCCCAGGCTGGAGTACAGTGGGGATACCTCAGCTCACTGCAACCTCCGCCTCCCGGGCTCAAGCAATTCTCCTGCCTCAGGCTCCCGAGTAGCCGGGATTACAGGCATGCACCACCACACCTGGCTAATTTTGTATTTTTAGTAGAGACGGGGTTTCTCCATGTTGGTCAGGCTGATCTCGAACTCCCAACCTCTGGTGATCTGCGCACCTTGGCCTCCCAAAGTGCTGGGATTACAGGCATGAGCCACCATGCCCAGCCTCCCTTCCTCTTTTAACAGTTAAATGGCATTAGTTCTTAGACGTTTAACAATTGCCATTTTCCACTATATTATCTATTCTCCATGAGATGGGTTATATTTGTGTGGTACACATTTTTTTACTCAGCAACAATTTATAATTTGTGACATTTATATTTGTTTTGAAATACAAAAATTGGTATATGCTTATTGTGGAAAACCAGAGCAATATATAGGAAATAATTCATAATATCTTAACACAAGTACTGTTAATATTTTGTACTGTCTCTTTTCACCTTACTTTAGTAGGCCATTCATTACAGCACTGTTAATCATAAGGTGATATTATTTTCTCTTTTTATTTAACATAAGTAAATGCTCATGCAGTAATGTTGTATCCCCTGGTTTGTTGCTGACATTTAATAATTAGTGTATAATATCCATTATCTGCTAGGGTCAAGTTAAAAGCTAATGCTTTGAAGATAGTTTATCTGGATTTGACTTCTAAATCATCACTTATATACTGTATAATTGTGGGAAGATTTTTCAAACTGTTTGGAAGTCATTTCCTTCATATATTAAATAAGGATATTAACAGTTGTATTAGTCTGGGTGTGGTGGCTCATGCGTGTGAATCCCAGCACTTTGGGAAGCTAAGGTGGCAGGGTCACTTGAACTCGAGAGTTTGAGACTAGCTTGGGAAACATAGTGAGATTAAGTCTCTACAAAAACTAAAAATAAAATATAGCCAGGTGTGGTGGTGTGTGCTTGCAATCCCAGCTACTTGGGAGGCTGACGTGGGAGGACCACTTGAGCTCAGAAGGTTGAGGCTGTGTTGAGTCAAGATCGTGCCAGTGTACTCCAGCCTGAGTGATAGAGTGAGACTCTGTCTCAAAGTAATAATAATAAATAAAGACTGTGATAACTGTCTTAACAGCGGTTACCAAAAAAAGCCTTTAAATCAGTGGCATTAGATAATACATGTAAAACACAGGGATGTATCTGTAACATACCTGGCACTCTGATATTTGCCATTTTTAATATTAAAAATTTTGAATAGGAGGAACAAGATAATGCTCAGAGTTATTGGATTTGGGATGTTATATGCATTATTGTTTCCCAAATGTTTAAGTAGAAAACTTACAGCAAAAATAAGTTGCAGTTCTTTCCTTTCTGGAATCGTATGACTCATCAGATTAAGAAGTTAGACTGTGGGCATTTAGAGCAGAATTAGGTTGCTTGTCTGGGGAGAGTAGGGGAGTGTTTTCTTAGTGTGACATCATTTTATGTCTCACAGTTTTCCAACATTGTTTCAGCTGATCATCAGGAATTTTCTTTTCTTTCTATAATGCTGTACATGAGACCTATAAGGATACTTAATAACTACATCATCAGTCATTCATGGCTCTGCTCTTAACTAATTGAATTCTTTTTCTCCATACACAGTGCATCTGAAACTATCTCAGTGTATGCCACGTGGACAGATTAGATTACTTCTGAAAACTCTTTTTTCACAAAGCGTAAGAATCTACTCTGTGGTATAATCAATGCTGATTTTTTTGTTTGCTGAAGGAACAGCACAAGTTGGGCAAGGAAGCACCTCTCACTTGTATAGAGCACTAGACAATCACAGCCAGAAAGCATCTTAGAAACCATCTTATTTTTCTGCTGATGAAAGGGAGCTTCTGAGATTGTTTTCCCTATCACACCAGGTGATTGTACCTGGCTAGTCAACTCTATCATTGAAAAGAGCTGGTTACCTTTTATCTTGACAATTTTAGTTTAGTTACTTCATGTGTCTTATTGGGTTGTCTCATCAGTGATTCAAAAGGCTCCTATAATCTCCCCGGATCTTCAATCCTGAATCATAATAACTTTCCCACAGCACTGGTCCCTTTGAAGAATTGTTTAAGTTTTTCTAAATTATTCCTAGATTTTCTACTACATTTACAGACACTCATTTCGATTTCCATTATTCATGAAGGCATACAAACAGTTGGAAAATCTCAAAATGTGAGCCCAATGATTTTTTTTTTCAATTCTTGAGCATATTTGGATTAAATCCACCTTGAAATGCCTTTTGGACATAAATTTCCACTAGTTGTCCTGCGAAAGCTTTCTTGCTTTGTTCACACACAGGCCACAGATGTGAAATTTGGCTGTACCATTTAGAAAGATTTTGGCAACCTGTAACAGAAATTCACTACTCAAACTGAGTAAACAAAAGGGAAATATGTTACCTCACAAATCAAGACGTCTGATTGAAGCATGGCATATTAGGTAGGTAAAGATAAAGCTGTTAGAAAAATAATATTCAAAAATATAGTGGTTAAACAAAGTAAGAGCGCTCCTTTTCAATAGGCCTTTGAGGTCCTATTGGCTCTGCTCTGCCTGGGTGCGGTGGCTCACACCTCTAATCCCAGCACTTTGAGAGGCCGAGGTGGGCGGATCATGAGGTCAGGAATTTGAGAACAGCCTGGCCAACATGGTGAAACCCTGTCTCTACTAAAAATACAAAAATTAGCCGGAATTGGTGGCACATGCCTGTAGTCGCAGCTACTTGGGAGGCTGAGGCAGGAAAATCACTTGAACCCAGGAGGCGGAGGTTGCCGTAAGCCAAGACCGCACCATTGCACTCCAGCCTGGGTGGACAGAGTGAGACTCTGTCTCCTCAAAAAAAAAAAAAAAAAAAAAAAAAAAAAAAAAAAAAAAAAGGCTCTGCTCTATGAAGTCATTCCCCCAAAAATTCTTTCTGTTTATTCGAAGATCCTATGATGTTATCATCATTCCTTTGCTCATTTCTGGCTTACTAGCTATATATATAGAGAGAGCTATATATATATATGTATATATATATGTTCCAGCCCATAGGTGAAGGTATCAAGAAGTACAAAACGGCAATTTCCTTTTAAAGAGGAGGTAATATGAAAGTTGAAGATCGCGCCAGTTCTATTCACATTCTGTTTCCAAGGACTCATTCTCAAGGCCATGTCTGGCTGAGAAAATATTTGGCCTAATAAAATGGAAGTGAAATTTATTACTAAACGGAAGAATGGAGAGCAGATACTAAGAGGCGGGAGAGAACTAGCAGCACCAGCCACAGGCAGCTTTCACTGTGTATTGATGCAGCAGCTCATTTATGTCAATTTCCTTCCTTTGCTTCTCTCTGCCATCAGTGATGTGTGATTTTTTTCCCTTATGGAAGTCCTCCTCACTGTCTTAGGAAAGCCACCAATGATCCAAGCGCTCAGTCTGGAAGTGGGATATTCATGGGAAAAAACGACTATTCTCTTTTGGGGGATTTTGTTTCAGAAATGATTTAACCATATCAGAAGGCTCTCAGCAGACTTCCTCCCAGGGTTATATGCCTATTGATGGATACATAAAGAAAAGTTGAGCATTATAATTGCTTAGAATAGTCAGTATAAACTGCTAAGCTGGGCCTGGGCCATTGTCTCTGAGTTACAGAGATAAGGAGTCAATACTTAAACAAACCTAGAATTCTGTTTTCCAGAAAGAAGAGAAAGGATGGATAGAAGGCAATCACTGCTTACTGAAGAAGTACAACTTCCTAGTTTAAAGTTGTTCCAGGAATCTTATAATCACCTTTTCCCCCACAAATAAAGAAATGAAAGTCCAGATAGTTTAAAGGACTAGCACAAGGTCATATAGCAAGCTAATGGTTGAACTGTATAATGCCATTTTTTCAAAAGCCCCAAACAAACAAATGTACATATAAATAACGCAATCTATATTTCAACATATGCTTATGTTGACAAAGCAACAGCTATGTAAGTTTGTACACATGAATGAACAGAATTCATTATAACACTTTCTCAAAGGGGCCTTAAAAATAACAACTGAGTTCAAGTTGTAATTTTCCACTTCTGGTTTGGAGAAAAACCAATGCTGTTCTCTGTGACTTCTATCAGATCTAGACATTGAAATCGTATGGTTATTTAAATCAAGCGGTGGTGAGTCTGCAACTATTGTGTACCAGCTGTGTAGAGGGGAATGCAAGTGGGGAGGGAATGTGAGGGACAAGAATTCCACATAAGGAAAATAAAGGCATAAATGGATGCTGAAGTAAAATGAGAAATGAGGTGAGACATAATGGACTGTAGTATTGAAAATATTTATGAGGTAGATGGGTTTACATTTCTGGTCAGCACAGTTTGTAAGGATAGATTGAGCATCAGAATGGATGTCACAGTGGAGGACTCTGAGTGACCAAGACAAAGGGGGAGAAACAAATGTTAAGACAAGAGGGAAAGAAGAAGACACTGGCTTCATGATGTGGGCTGGAGAGTTGGAAAAGGATATACTTGGATCCTACTGGACTCATAGAAGCCTCTCTCAGATTACCCTCTGAATAAAGTTCACGATTCTCTTTGAAGAGTGAGGGAAACATTTAGGAGCTTTTTAGCAGAGGTGAAAATGATATCATCAGGAAAAGATAAAGTGGACATGTGTGTAGATGAATAAGAAGTAAAAAGAAGGAAGTCAATTAAAGCAGTTAAGAAACATTGCAGTCAACAAGGGTCAAATCTTTGTTTTGTTTTTAGTAGAGAGTTGAACTACTCTGACAGGTATAGTTGAAAACAGAACACAAAAGTGAACATGTTTAAAAAGTGGTAGCAGCAGGTCACAGTACATCTCCAGAAGTCCTCATTTGAAGTGATGTGTAAACAAGCCTTAGCTCTCCAGAAGACAGAGCTCTTGCCACTTCATCAGGTAGCAACTCCCCCATCACTGAAATGTTCAGAGGTTGGAAGGACACCTGGGAAAGGCAGCTTTATCTTAACATCTGGATTCAATGTGGTCAAGCAGAAAGAAATAATACAATCTCCTTTCATCTCTATCATGAAAATATTTTGGGACTGTAATGTGGAAATGTCCCCTCAGATAGAAGATTGTTTTGTTTTGTTTTATTTTCAGACAGAGTTTCGCACTTGTTGCCCAGGCTGGAGTGCAGCAGTGGTGCGATCTCGGATCCCTGCAACCTCTGCCTCCTGGGTTTAAGTGATCCTCCTCCCTCACCCTCCCAAGTAGCTGGGATTACAGGCACCTGCCACCATGCCCAGCTAATTTTTTTGTATTTTTAGTAGAGACAGGGTTTCACCATGTTGGCCAGGCTGGTCTCAAACTGCTGACCTCAGGTGATCCACCTGCCTCAGCCTCCCAAGGTTCTGAGATTACAGGGGTGAACCACTGGGACCAGCCAGATAGAAGATTTTAACTAATAAAACACAGTAGGCTGGGCACTGTGGCTCACACCTGAAATCTCAGCACTTTGGAAGGCCAAAAGCAGCGGATTGCTTGAGCTTAGGAGTTTGAGACCAGCTAGGGCAGCATAGTGAAACCCCTTCTCTATATTAAAAAAATCAGTAAAAATATTTATAAGAATCTATAATAAAATACCATGCATGTTTACTTAACATACATAATAGGAGAGAGAGAGAGAGAGAGAGAGCGCGTGCGTGCGTGTGTGTGTGTGTGTGTGTGTGTGTGTGAAAGAGAGAGAGAGACAGATATTACATGAGCTAGATGTAATGTATATACTTCAAATCAGTGGTTGTCAACTAAGGGTAGTTTTGTTCCCCAGGAGTCACTGGGGAATGTCTGGAGACATTTTTGCTATTCACAATTGGGGAGGTGCTACTAGCATATAGAAGATAGAGACAATTAAGACCCCCATCCTTCCCGCCAAAAAAGCATTATCTAGTTCTAGATGTCAATAGCGCTGAGGTTAAAAAATCCTGCTTTAAATGAAAAGGTGCACTGGCCACTCAATCAACATTCTTGTTTGGCTTCAAATTGTGTATGCTGTTAGTTATATATTGTGCTGATTTATAGATCCATGTGCTAGGAGTGCAGGAGTTAGGTTATTTCCCCAGTGCGTGCTGTAAGTAAAGCATTGAAAATAAAAAGTGTCTAAGATATTAGAATAAGATGGCATTCTTCTCACTGTGAATGACTTTTTATTCTATTCCGTTATTAAAATAGGCTCTTCTTCCCAGAGGCATAACATTACTTCAATGTGACATCTCATTTAAAATTGTCCTTGAGAACAGCTAATAGTAATATTGTACCTGGTGTCATAATTTGGCTCAAAAGCTAAAAACTGGCCAAATTTGTTAGACATTTTATATAAAATTGATTAATGTCTGAAAAAATCATAAATTAGAGTGACACTTTTCAAAAGATATTTTAATCCCACCACTATAAAAGTATGCCTTAAGTTCAATAGCAAATTTGATATTAATACAAACCTTGTCAACTATTCAGTAAGGAAGACTTTTTGTCAGAGAAGATCGTTAAAATGCCTGGAAATGATTGTACGGCAAAGTAGAGGCTTTCCTAGTGCTACAATCATTAGAAAAGACTTTAGAAATTGCTTAGTTTTTAGTGATGAAACAGTTCAGAAAAAGGAAGTCTAGGGCCTTGCATTTGATATTGGCAGTTTATTTGCAGACTAGAATCCAGCCATTCCAAGGACCAGCCCAGTGCTCCTTCTAGGCCCTCTGCTCAGTTTAAGAGCTTTCACCTTTCTAAGGGATTATCGAATGCAAGTTCTCCCCAGGGTATCATTTGTAGTAACTGGAACTGAGAGATGCTCAAGAAGAAAAAGAAAAAAAACAAAAAGGAACTTTTTGCAAAGACCTGATAAATCTTAGGAACATTGCATACTATAGCTCCTCCAGAGTATGTCTGGTCCACATTTGCATATGAAAGGCATGTAAATTCATTGAAATTAAAAGTTTAGTTAACTAAAAAGACACTCAACTTTGTTTTTATTAACTTGAATATGAGATTCTAAGTTTATGGAGCACTGGTTCCTGTTCCATAGTCCACAGCTTCTTGCGCCATAGGAAGACTAGCCAAGCTCTGTCAGGCTCCGTGTCTTAAACCTGGCCCCTCTGTCTGAAGTGACTTTCCCTCTTTTTCTTCCTGTTGACAAGTATCATGCCCTCTAAGAAGCTTTCCCCATCCCCTCCTGGGTTAGGTGTTCCTTCTCTACTTTTAAGTGTCCTCTGAAGATATCTATTATAAAACATATCACACTATAGTTTGCAGTTGTGTTTTCTCTCTCCCCCGCTACAGAACATGGTCCTTGAATTGTCTTTGTTCCCAGCTTGCATCAATTTCAGGAATAGAGTAGGTGCTTACTAAATGCAATCCCAGTAAATAAAATTTGTAGTTTTTCTTCAGGTATCTTTAGAAAAGAAAACCTAAGCCTTATTTGTGAATGTAATTTTTCCTCTTAGACAATATTTCATTTTCTGGCTGGGCACGATGGCTTACGACTGTAATACCAGCACTTTGGGAGGCCAAGGTGGGCAAATCACTTGAGGCCAGGAGTTCCAGACCAGGAGCCGGGACAACATGGTGAAACCCTTCCTCTACTAAAATACAAAAATTAGCCTGGTGTGGTGGTGTACACCTGTAGTCCAAGTTACTTAGGAGGCTGAGACATGAGAACCACCTGAACCCGGGAGGCGGAGGTTGCAGTGAGGCAAGATTGCGCCAGCCTGGGCAACAGAGCGAGACTCTGTCTCAAAAAAGAAGAAAAAAAAATTCTATTACTTTGATCTTTCTATTATTCTGTCAACAAAATATATGTTCAATTGATTGCACTAGAGTTGAAAATTTCTGATGTCTTTCGTATTATATACATTTATATATATTCATGTATATATGTGTGTGAGTGTATATTAATTATATATTTTGTGACTAATCTATTTAACTGTTAAGTATAACACAGAAATTAGAGGACTGGTTTGGTTCACTTTAATTTTACTAACCTCTTTCTTATACTGTTCAGGAAGTCATGATGTGTTTACATTTTTGTCAAATCTGTGGTTCCTTGAAAAGACAGGTGTTCTTAATCCATCTGCCTCTGTATGTGAGCCTATAGCCCCTATCAATCTAATCCCACAATGCTTTGACAAGCTTGCAATCTAAGGATCTGGGCGTGATAGAGTGGATATACTAAGCTATATAAACAACAAAGAAGAAAAGCAGCTTGGATGTGCTTTAAATGTGATAAATTTCAGTAGCAAGGTATAACATTTATTATTTTAGTGTTTTTTCTGTTGGATTGAATTAAAACAACTTTCTCTCTGAGGGATTTGTTCTGGTCTCCCTTGTTCCAATACACAAGTGGGTTTTCTTGGGTATTGTGATACTTTATAACTATGATAGGAAGCATGAACCTCACTTCGGACCTGCCCACTGGACCAAAAACCCACCCGGACACCATAGCGTAGATAGCCAAAATGAATAAATTGCCCCGTCTTCAACTCTTTTTATAGCAATTACTTCTCACTCTTACTTAGCTTCTACTTTTTCTGTTGTTCTGATTTTACATGTTTCTGAACATGTGGATTTATCACACATTTTAAACTGTGGCTTGCCCTTGAAATTAATAGCTGAGTCTGACTTCCTGATTTTGACCCTTGGCTCTCACTCACGGACTCAGTTTGTTCCCAATCAGAATGCTTTGTGGAAAATATTTGTTTTATTGAGTCTTAGGCTATGATTTCACTCCAGTTCCATGCAGTACAAGGAAATTTCGAAAACTCATCCAGTCAATCTATCACATTTCTCTGTGTATAGTGCTCCAGGACACCAACACATGGGTGAAAAATCTATTATATTTTTGAAGACCACTCTTCACCCTTTTAAGCAAAACAATTTTAGAACTTCCCATGGAAGCTTAGTTCAGTATTTGACTGTTTTCCCTGCTACTGCAGACCTTTTCTCTCTAGTTTCAGTTATTTTTGTAACTAGTGGCTCCTTTTTGCCCTTTAAGGGACTATGGGAGAAATGAAGTAAAAGAGGCAGTATCCTAAGGCAGCAGATCTTCAAGTGTGGCCCCTGTATCAGTGGCAGCAACACTGCTTGGGAAATGCAATTTTGATTTCCATTCAGAACCTACTAAATCTGAACTCTGGGGTTGGGGCCCAGCACTTTGAATTTTGAGAAAGCTCTCCAGGTGACTCTCTGATGCTTAAAGACATTTTAGAAACCCTGATGTCATAGTTGAGTATAGACTCTTCACATAAACTGGCTGCTGTGGGCTGAATATTTGCATCCTCCTAAACTCACAAGTTGAAGTCTGATCGCCAATGCGATGGTATTTGATGGAAGACTCTTGGAAGGTGATTAGACCATGAGTGTGGAGCCTTCAAGAATGGAATTAGCACCCTTATAAAACAAACCTCGGAAAGCTTATTCACTGTTTTCTGCTATGTGAGAACACAAGGAAAATGTGGCCACCTGCCACCCGGAAGACAGTCCTCACCAAAACCTGAGCAAGCTGACTCTCTTATCTTGGAATTCCAGTCTCCAAATCTGTGAAGAATAAATTTTTGTTGTTTATAAGCCACCTCGTTTATGGTATTTTGTCCTGGGGATAATAATGTAATTGGCGTAATTAGATTAAGATTAATAAATAATTAACATAGGTAAAGCCCTCAGAATGGTGCCTGCCACAGAGTAGGATGTTTGATTTTTATAATTATAACACAAACCAAATGAATAAAATACCAGCATATGTGAAATAGGTTCATGTGTTTACATTATTATAATAATAATTTTTTTGGTAATTTTATTCTGTTCTGCCTTTGATATGATTAGTTTTTAGTTGTTAGGTTGAACTGCTTCTTGATTTTAAGGGTAAGTTAGGAGGAAGAACAAGTGTATCTTTCCCCCCCTATTAAATAAGTCATAGTCAGGCTTGGAAATGAAAAAGTAAAAGTGCAGTAATTAATTGTTGTGTGTTATGAAATAAAAAGATCTTCTGTTTGGAAGAGCTGTTGGAGCCACCTAACAAACACAGAAATTTACTCAAAAGTACCACGGACAAGGCTTTGTAATCCAAAACATCTTCGGTGAGGGAAGTTTCACCACCTCATGAAGCAGGATGTCACTTTATTGGGCATTTTAAATTGTCAGAATAAAGGGAAACTTTCCTTCCCTTGGTTTCTATCCTTTCACTTGCAATCTGCAAGACAAAGTACAAGCTAATTAACCTCTAAGGGCCTCTGATTCTCTTCTTTCTCTGGAACAGCGATAAGCCTGTCAACCTTGCAAAAGTACTGTGACCATTCAGTGTGAAGACACTCATAAGTGCACCAACAAATGATGTCTCTCTAAGGAGAAACTTCTGTAGAATAGGATTGTGCTAAGGCAATTGGAGCTAAAAGTCTTTAATACTGCTCTTTCTTTAAGGCTGATAATTGTGTGAGGTGAAATTTTCATACAGAGGACAAGATATAGAAAAAGAATTGGGTCTTAGCAAAAGGGGGTCTAGGTTAAAGAAAAGATGTGTAGAAACCAATGCATATTTTACAGCTAACATTTTAATGCTGTTTTGTAGCATAGTGTCTTCAGACAATTCTTACCTTGACAGTTCTCAGTGCTGTCTATGAGATAGTCTTATTTTTGGCAATATTAGAAAGTGCTTTCCAAGCTTGCCTGCTTATTTAATCTTTCCTACTCCTTGATATAGTTCTTCCTACTTGTGTTTGCAAGTGTTTGGATGTCACCTTTTTGTTAATTAACTCTTTTATTTTTTTGGTCTCTCTTTTGTGTACTCTGCAGATTTCTTTTTTCTTTTTTCCTTTTGGTTTCCTAGTGACAGCTTCCTTTCAATTCCTCTTCTCTGTTTGCCTCTCCTGAGAAGGAGCCAGTGTCAAAATGTTAGCTCAGTTGGGTTTCCCATTACCAGCTCTGCAAGTCCCCAGGCCCCTCCTGTATTTAGCAGGCTAGGAGTCACTGTGGCCCAAACATCATTTTCAAATTGTCATGTAGATAAATTCACAAGGCTTGGGGAAAATAGAAAAAAAAACGAACACCTGTGAAATAATGATTACTATTGCTTTACCGTATGCCCACTTCATGTTAGATTTATCTAAATTCTTTCACTGGAAGCTGATAGAGCCATGCTGTAACTGTGAAATTAATTATCAGCTAGGAGGGCTAAGGACTTAAGGTGTGAAAATTGCTGGTTGACAAAGGGCCATTGTTCCATTACATCTTAAAACTGAAGTAGACAATGTAAACTAGTCTGAAAACCTGTCTAAAGTTTATTAGTCTGTTAACATACTCCTAGAAGATGTCTCATGGAGAAAAATTAATCAAGGAACAACAAGAACAAAATAAAAAGGAAATAGGCAACTTCTAGATGGAGTGTTTTCTCTGACTTTGAATATTTTAAAACAGATACTTGGGCATTAATTGCCAAATATTCAATTATCATGAAGCAAGATAGGTTAGGTGAGATGGGAATAAGTGATTGCTCTCTGCCATGTGACTTCTTTGGAGAATTGGCCTTTCCTCAATTATTTGATCCTGGCCATATGACCAATTCAATAGTCTGCTTTACCCCAATAGATATAGGATGCTATTTAGGGAGTCCAACAGACTAACCCAATCTTCTAGCACAGTGATTGGTATAACCAAGACATGTGACCAAAAAAGCACCAGTGAGAGACTGCTTGATATTTGAATAAACAGATATTCCATTCTAGGTTGAAAGTTGTTACCAATATACTTCGTCAGTAGGCATCTTTCCACTTTTCTGAAGAATGCTTCTCTTCGGAGAGAAGCCAACTGAGAGAAGGAAATGAAGATGATAGTTGAAGAGAGAAATATAGTGTTCTTGATAAAATTCTTAGAGCCCCTGGCTCCAGCCATGCTAAGCCAGCTCTGGAAAGTTTTATGATTTCATAAATTCATTTTACTTGAGCTATCTAAGCTGAGTTTCTGATACTTCCTACCAAAATACTTCGGACTAATATAGAAACTCTATTAAGAATGCTGTCAATTCCAAGGTAAGGTATTCTTTATTGAGTGCCTAAATAAGATAGGCCTATTATGAGACTGGAAGGAAAGATATATCTAAGAGACATACCTTGGCTTTCACAGACTGTTCATCTCTTTGGGAAAACAAGAAACAGTAAGTGAACAGACCCCTATATACTCGAGGGTAAAAAAAATTAAAGAAAAGAAAATATACTCCTAAGGAGTTTCAGAAAGCTGTTTTTAGCAGGCAGAAACTAAAAAATTAAACTACCACAGTGTTGCTTGACAAATAGTTTCTAAAAGCTTCAAAAATTAGTACAAGGACCTCTTCAAGGGAAATCAACATTTACTTAAATTAACTGAGAAATTGGAACAATCGGTAATTGAAATATTAGTCACAATGACATACAGTGGACACAGTTGCTTACCTCGTGGGGCTTAAATTCTAATAGAGTAAAGGGCCTGTAAACATGTAAACACATAAGTGAGGAAAGTACTTTGTACTGTTCATAAAAGTACTTATTGCACTCTGTAAATAGAATAATGTGATAAAACTACATACTAAATGTGAGAGAGCCCGTAGGGGTTTGTGATGTTTGAACCAACACAAATGAGAAGAATGAGAAGAAACCTGCAATTTCAACAGCCAGCAGAAGAGGTAATAGCAAGTGCAAATATTCTGACATGGCAAAGAATCTTGAAGTTCCAAAAAACCTAAAGAGCCAATGTGCTTGCAGTGTTCTCAGCAAGGCAGATTGGCTTGGAGAGATTGGAGACCTAATGCACCAGAAGCAAGGTCTTGCAGGGCTTTTAAGACAATGGCAGCATTTAGTTTCAATCAAATGACAACAGAAATAAAGGTTTTAAGAGAGAGAGTGGCATGATCCACATTTTCAAAATATCATTGTGGTTATTGCATAGAGGATGCTTCTTGGCCGAAGAAGTAAAAGAAGAAAGATGCTAGTGCCTTGGACAAAATGAACAGTACTGAATGCATGCTTTTTTGAGGGACAGTCATACATTGTTTGTTCAGTTCAGTAATCTCCATGGTTCCTTTCAAATCTACTCTAGAATCTTAGAAAGTTTTTCCGTATTTATGTGTAAATATACAAGACTGATGGATACAACAGTAAAACTATTATGTTGGTGCCAAAGTAATTGCAGTTTCAGACCATGAATTTTAAATCATTATAACTAGGCTCAAACACATCTTCATTAATCAAAATAGGAACCATTACAATCAACACTTTTTTCTTTCCAATGAGAAATAAGTTTTTTTATTCTTGTAGCATAAAAATCCATGCTTCGGGGTTTGATGAACTCTTGGAAAGGATTTTGTGGATCCTGCTGGTTGTGGAAGTGTTTTCCCTGCACAAAGTTGTTGAGATGCTTGAAGAAGTGGTAGCTGGTTGGCAAGAGGTCAGGTGAATATGGCGGTTGAGGCAAAACTTTGTAGCCCGATTCATTCAACTTTTGAAGCGTTGGTTGTGCAACGTGTGGTTGGGCGTTGTCGAGGAGAATTGTACCCTTTCTGTTGACCAATGCCGGCTGCAGGCGTTACAGTTTTCTGTGCATCTCATTGATTTGCTGAGCATACTCCTCAGATGTAATGGCTTCACCTGGATTCAGAAAGCCGTAATGGATCACACCAGCAGCAGACCACCAAACAGTGACCATGACCTTTTTTTGGTGCAAATTTGGCTTTGGGAAGTACTTTGAAGCTTCTTCTTAGTCTAGCCACTGAGCTGATCAGTGCTGGCTGTTGTATAAAATCCACTTTTCATCACACATTACAATCTGATCAATAAATGGTTCATTGTTGCATAGAAAAAGAGAAGATGACAATTCAAAACGATGATTTTTTTTTTTTTTTTTTTTCACTCAGCTCATGGGGCACCCACTTATGGAACGTTTTTACCTTTCCAATTTGTTTCAAATGCGGAACTATCTTAGGATGGTTGACACTGAGTTCTTCAGCAACTTCTTGTGTAGTTGTAACAGGATCAGTTTTGATGATTGCTCTCAACTCTTCGTTGTCAACTTCCAACGGCCAGCCACTATGCTCCTTGTATTCAAGGCTCTTGTCTCCTTTGCTAAACTTCTTGAACCACCACTGCATTGTACGTTCATTAGCAGTTCCTGGGCTAAATGCTTTATTGATGTTGTGAGTTGTTTCTACTGCTTTATGACCTATTTTGAACTCAAATAAGAAGATTGTTCGAATTTGCATTTTGTCTGACATCGTTTCCATAGTCTAAAATAAACACAAAATAAACAGCAAGTAATGTCATTAGCAAAAGAAATAAAGCGAAAAATGCTTATAAAAATGATGTATAACATAACCACATTTATTAAAGAATGTATTAGAATATCAAACGACAAATTCCGATAATGCAAAAACAGCAATTATGTTTGTGCTAACCTAATAATAATATATATTCCCATTTATTTGGGTAATATATAGATATTAGCTATTACAGGGGCTATTACACAATTACCTAAATAATTGCATTTCTGTCAATATGCTACTTTTATCATATGCTAATTAATATTATTTGAGAAAAATAAGAATTGTCATATGATATCAACTCCCAGGTTTATAATTTCATATCTCAACGGTGGTAAGAAGTATGAACCTGTTTGCAGCATTTAGTCCTAAAAATAGGCCCTGTTTTAACAAAATGTTGTCTACATGATATCCTCTAGGTCAACATCCTAACTCTCATTTTAGCACTTTCATCTCTGATCTGAGTTTACCCACAAACTTATGTACACTGACTTCTACTGTCATTGCTTGCAGTTAATAACTGTTATTTCTAAGCACTATATCCCAATCTAGAGTGGCCCTGATTCCACATGTGCTATTCCCCCCATCTCTGCAAGCACCCTGACCCCAGCCCATTTTCCCTGTCCTATATCATCATATGTAGTTCAGAGACTCCTGACACTAGTGAAGCTGATATAGGTGAGATCCCAGCATTCTGATTCCCTTGCTGAAGCCGATCACAATTCTGGCTTCACAGACAAGTTAGCGACTTTTCTGAGTTTCTTCTGAGAATCCCTTTAAGTCTCAGGCTTCCTGAAAATCATTGGCCAGACCCTGCTTCATTTTGCTCTGTTGTTGTTTCCAAGAAGGTTTTCTGAAGTTAGTTTTCTGTTCAGATGCAGACAGTAGTGGAACAACCTTTCTAAGGAGAAGATACTTAATGAGAAAATAATATATGTACAGGTGTAGATAAGGGGTAATTGTAACCACAGACATGAAATTCAATATATATTACTTTGATGTGCACATTTAATCCTAGAAGAATGCTTTTAGATGAAGCATTCTTCTACTGCTTCTGAATGATGTACAGCGAAACCTTATTTTTCAGATCCCTTCTAGCTCAGCCTAACTTATGAGCTGACAGGATTCCTTACACCTTGGCCAGGTGCTTCAAGAAGTGTTCATCATCACAAGTCACTTGCAGGACTCTAGAATCATATTAAGAAAAAAAAAACTATTAAAAGGCTTAAGTAAAAATGAGCTGAAGTCCCTCAAGAAGTGTTCTTTTACCTTGTCCCTGTTTATTTCCATGTTTAAAGACTGCTTAACGTCTGGGCGTAGTGGCTCATGCCTGTAATCCCAGCACTTTGGGAGGCTGAGGCAGGTGGATCACGAGGTCAGGAGATCGAGACCATCCTGGCTAAAACGGTGAAACCCCGTCTCTACTAAAAATACGAAAAAATTAGCCGGGCGTGGTGGCAGGTGCCTGTAATCCCAGCTACTCGGGAGGCTGAGGCAGGAGAACGGCGTGAACCCAGGAGGCGGAGCTTGCAGTGAGCCGAGATCGCGCCACTGCACTCCAGCCTCGGGGACAGTGAGACTCCATCTCAAAAAACAAAACAAAAAAGACTGCTTAACTAACTGCATGCAATGAATCCTTCAGGATTAATGCTGATAGCAATTTTGTTTTCTAAGGAAAAGCTCTCAGTGTTATATATGTATTTTAATGTTTATTAATGTTTGGTTATTTTAAAATATATTTTATTTATGTATTATGTATTTCAGCTTTTTAATTAAATTACCTATAAACCTCTATAACTTCATTTTGAATTACTTGATCTGTCTAAAACTGAGAAAGTTGTATTGAAGTAACATTCCATTTTCTAAGAGCTTTTACTATTTTACTATTCAATATTTTGTTACATAATGATTTGTGACTTAACTCCATTATAAATTGTGCCTTTTAACAATTTGAAATTGTTTTCTTCCTATCTAATGTTGTTCAGCCTTGATTTTCATTCAGTCTGAAGTAAATAATATCTCAGAATTTTTTGCCAATCATTTCATCATTCTTAAAACTACATTCATTTAAACAGCGTGTATTTGAATAGGGAGAATAGATAATCCGAAAATGTATTACAATTGAGATGCTTAGAAACAATTTCCATCTATTGTCATCATTAATATAGATTTCTAGAAATGAAGTAAAAAATTCTGATACACACATATTTAATCAAAATTTTCTTCATCTTTAGTAAGTGTTCTGTAACAAATATAATCTTTGAGAGTCAAACGTTGAGCTAAGAAATGTATTTGTGAATTGGAAACGGGTAACCCTTAGTTTTCTATTTTTTGTATTAATCAGAATAGAGTAGGCTATTGTGAAGTAATTAATAGGTAGAAGAATGAAAAGAAAAAAGCTCCGTAGCTTAACATATTTGAGGACTCCTGTTGCAGTTGTGGCACAGCAACACACCAAATTGAATGATTCGTATCCATGCATTCTGGGTGTTTCCCTTTCCAATGGTGACTGAGAAATCCAGGCTGTTTTCACCTTGTGGCTATGCTACTGCCAGGACTCCAAGGCTCCTGAGTTACTATGCAGCAGTGGGGATTGTGTTGTAGACAGCACTTCCGTTCACCTTCCTTCTTTTACATTTCTTTCACATTTTTGCTTATTTCCTGGGAGAGCTTTTTCATTTGTCCTCTCTGCTATTAATCCAGTCTGATGCCATGCCTGTTTTCCTTTCTCCTTTTCACTTGCAAATATCCATTTTGCTGAAGCATTTTCAGTTGTCTTACTGTCTTTCTCCACCATCAAACAGCTGTTGTTTTTCCTCATAATGACACATTGTTAACCCAGAGACAAAATGCTAAAGAGAGAAAACTTCTTTCATAGAGACAGGTATTTGAATTCTTTGGAAAATGCCGAACATTTCCCTACATTTTCTTATAGGTTTCATTGTAATTTTTGTTGAATGATAAGGTCATCTGAATCTTCACGATGATATGCTATTCTTCTTTTCAAGCTCAGAAGGCTCACTTTAAATTATTATTTTTTATTTTTAAATGACACATAGTAATTATGCATATTTATGGGGTACAGTGTGATATTTCAATACATGTATACCATGTGTAGTGATTAAATCAGGGTAATTAGCATATTTAGTATCTCAAAACTTCATTTCTTAATGTTGGGAACATTCAAAATCGCCTTTTCTAGCTATTTGAAAATACGCAATAAATTGCTGTGACTCATAGTCACCCCACAGTGTTTTTCTGCCTATTTGCATGGGTTGGGAAGTGATCTGACCTGACTCAATTGAATCTACAAGTTTGTGGGTCAAACTTGATCCTGATCCTATCAGATGCCCCTTTTGCCCGGCCTGATGCCCTCACCCTGATTCCAGCTGAAGGTAAAGTTCTGTGTGAGCCCTGGCTCACTTGGCTATGACAGTTTCTCATCCCACTCAGGAGTCTTGTTATCTTTTCTTGGGTTTCTTAGGTGCCAAAGCTGTGTCACAACTCAGAATTGTGACGTGGCTAACACTCTCTGAGTCAATTTTCAAAAAGCAGGAAATAAGAGCCAAAGACAAATGCTTCCTTTTCCACTTGTCAATTCTGAGAGAGCTTCTTTCTGTTCTTCCAAAGGCTCTAGCAGGATCTGGCTCCAGCAGCCCACATGGTTACCCACTTAACAGAAAACACTTCTATTGCCTTCTTTCTTGCCTACTTCCCTCTCCACTTCCCCCTGTTCCTGTTTCCACGTATTTCCTCCCAAACCAAGTTTTTATATACAATTCTCCATTTTCACACTCTGCTTTTGGTGTGTACCATGTTGAGAAACTAGTTGAGGTTACTTGATCGCAACCAGTCTAAGAGACCCCTCTCTCATTTTTCAGATCTAGAGTGAGACTTCTTAGATTATGAGCAAAGCTTTTTGCTTTCTTTTTTCTAGTTTACCAAGAAATCCATAGGGTAGTTTTATATACCAATGCATAATGTCACCCTGAACGTTTTCCTGATTGTCTAAAATACTCAACCAAGAGTATATCTAAAGGTAAAATTCCCAGTCATACTTCTTAACGTAGATAGACATATCTATATTTTATCTGCTGGTTTTCTACTTTCCAACATGATGAGCTACCATTCTCCCCCCATCGTGCCATATTATTTTTTCATAATTAATTGTTCATATTGTAATATAGAAAAAGGGGTAGTGAGGCCGGGCACGGTGGCTCATGCCTGTAATCCTAGCACTTTGGGAGGCCGAGGTGGGTGCATCACCTGAGGTCGGGAGCTCAAGACCAGCCTGACCAGCATGGTGAAACCCCTGTCACTACTAAAAATACAAAAATTAGCCGGGCATGTTGGTGCATGCTTGTAATCCCAGCTACTGAGGAGGCTGAGGCAGGAGAATAGGTTGAACCAAGGAGACAGAGGTTGCAGTGAGCCGAGATCACACCATTGCACTCCAGCCTGAGTGACAACAGGGAAACTCCTTCTCAAAAAAAGAAAGAAAAAGAAAAGGAGGTAGTGATCTAGTCAGTCCCGGGAAAAATAACATCCTATAGCCATATCAAATATAGTAACTACATCAAAGAAGGACAGTTAGAAAAAAATTCTGATTGGAATAAAACTAGGGTCTTTGGCTCTGGGGATAGTATCGAGGGAGAGAATGTATTATCTTTCTTTCTAAACTAGAATGCCTTTCTCCTGTGGTTTTTTTAAACAGGGAAAAATGTGTTGCCATCAAATCAAATTCTGAACTGAGCAACAGAGACGTTAGACAAAGCTTACAAAGATTGGTTAGGGAGAACTTTATACTGCCTGCCTTAACTTTTGATTGTGTCGTCAGTTTAATGTTATGTGCTTTCACAGGAAATAGGAAAGTTGAGAGATGCAAAAAAAAAAAAAAAAAAAAGGATTGCTGTTTAGATGTGACACTAAACTTTTAGAACCTGTAGTTATATTCTTCAGTAGTTTCTAACTCATAAGGTAATAATATTATCTTGCATTTTCCAGTTTGCTAAAGCAAATTAACTACACTGTTGACTTTCTGTGGTCTCCGTTTGAATGGGAAAGGCAATAAAAATGAAATAATGGTAATAATCATAGTTGCCGGAAGGTTTTTCTCCACCATGCATATAAGAGAACATGAACACCCATAAATAAAGACCCATATGATCAGATCTTCTTCAAACAGTTCACTAATTAGCTTCTATAATTAATACCTTACTATAGGAGGAAGAGCCAGGTAATTATCTGGTATATTCTAAAGGTGAGTCACCCCATTTTAAGTAGCCATCATCCTAGAAATACAGCTGTAGAATAACAACTTCTTCTGCATGTTTAAAGGAGTCATAAACCTCTCTAGCAGTCCTAACTACAACTGTATAAAGCACCTCTTCCTGTCTGTATCAGCAGAAAATTATAGCATAAAAGATTTATCTTTTTGCTTGTGGTGCCAACAGCTTATTTTATTTTTTAAGACAACCATATTTCTTGATGCAAGATATTTACACAATGTGAACATTCTTGTGCAATTAAAATTTAGCTCTTTTGTCCGGGCACAGTGGCTCACTCCCGTAATCCCAGCACTTTGGGGGGCCGAGGCAGGTGGATCACCTGAGGTCAGGAGTTCAAGACTAGCCTGGCCAACATGGTGAAACCCTGCCTCTACTAAAAATACAAAAATAAGCCAGGCGTAGTGGTGAACGTCTGTAATCTCAGCTACCCAGAGGCTGAGGCAGGAGAATTGCTTGGACCCAGGAGATGGAGGTTGCAGTGAGCTGAGATCACTCCACTGCACTCCAGTCTGGGCAACAGAGTGAGACTCTGTCTCAAAAAAAAAAAAAATAGCTTTTTCATTTTTAATGTAATTTTTATAAATTTCTACTTCCTAACCTATTCAACTCACATAGTATTTATCCCTTGTAAGTGACTACTACCCACTCAGGAAGACTTGTATGGGCTGAAGAGAGTGATCAGAAAGAATCGTAAGACAAGGGAATGAATCAGAGTTCATGTCATGCCATCTATATATTCTTTAAAAGACATTAAACTTTTTCTTGGTATGTTGCTTCCTATTAAGATATCATGTCCTCATTTTTAATCTAATTTCTTGAATTGTGTTTTACACATTTACATCTATCTATCATCTATCTGTCTATGTATCTATCTGAAGTAGGAAAATACATACATACATGCCCACATTTATCATCTTATCTGTTTAAGCTAATTGAATTTCCTGTTATTGTTATAAGAATAAAAATATTGCCAATCTAAACACCTTAACCTAGGCTGGTACTGTGTTGATTATCTTACTTGTATTAGTTCTAATTCTTACAAAGATTTGAGTTGTAGTTTTTAATCTCCGTTTTACACGAGTAGTTTGAGGCTCAGAAATATCCATACACTATTCAAGGTACTCAAAATTCTGACTGATTTTGGTAAACCTCAAAATACTAGTTGCATTACTTGATAGCTGTCTTTGTTTACCAGTAATATGATTGGCATTTTTACTTAGGTACATAAATATGAACATATCATGACACTATCATGGAAATAAAACTGCAGTTAGATTCAGTTACTGAGAAAACTCTGGCCCATTGAAAAAATTCAGTTAGCCCCCTTTTTCCTAATAACATTTTGTTGAGACACAGTCCTGCCCAATTGTTTACATATTGTCTTTGTCTGCCTTCATATTACAATGGCAGAGATGAGTAGTTGTGACAGAGACCATAAGGATCATAGCCTAAATAATTTACTCTCTGGTCTTTGGGCCTTTACAGAAAAAAGTTGCCAATGCTAGGACTAAATAATTACTGTAGTAACTGTACTGCTGTAAAGTTTTGTCAAATCTATCTACGTATCTATGTATCTAAGTATCTACGTATCTATGTATCTATGTATCTATGTATCTATGTATGTATGTATGTAGGTATGTATGTATGTATGTATGTATCTATCTATCTATCTATCTATCTTGCATGAACATTGAGTCCCAGGAACCACCATATTTAATTAATTTTCTTCTCATTAGTTGAAATTCTTCATGATGCTTAAAACTGTTTTTCAGTTTCACTCTAAAAGCAAGAAGTGGCAACAATCATATTTTTCTGTATTTCCCCTTTTGCAATATATTCCTTAAGTTGAACCCAAATCTGATATGAGATCGTGCACATATCTTTATCTTATTACAAACCATCTTCCAAGAGTGCCTCATTTACATAACATACTCAATATATTATGAACTCTGGTCAATTTTGTCTCTGACATTTTTTTTATAGATTCAAGATATCCTTTCTTGTCACACTTTTGTTCTTTTATCTTTTTATACCTTAAGTATTATGATGTCTCCTACTAGCACCTCTTCCTCTTCCTCAAAATAGGCAGTTTTAGTATCTGCATTTCATTTGTCATGAATATAATAATAATAATAATAAATACTTTCATGGCATTTGTCATCTTCTAATCACTGTTTTTATATACACCAACTTACTTGATTCAACAACCTCACAGGTTTTTATTATCCTTACAAGATAAGAAAACTAAGGCACAGAAAGGTTGTATAACTTGTACCAGAATAAGTGTCTGAGATAACATAAGAATCTACATCTAGCTGGGCACTGTGGCTCACACCTGTAGTCCCAGCTACTCAGAAGACAGAGGTAAGACGATTGCTTGGTTCCAGGAGCTACAGGCTGCAGTGAGCTGTGATCATGCCGCTGCACTCAGCCTGGGTAACAGAACCAGATCTTGTGTCTTAAAAAAAAAAAGAAAAAGAAAAGAAGGATCTGTATCTTTCTCAGCTTTCTTCATGTTTCTTGTCTGCTTTTAAACATTTCATCTCGTTACTGAGGGCTCTTGGATTGACTGCCTGATTTTAGAATGGTCAATCTGTTTTCGGCTTTAGTAGTCCCTGGACTCCTGGTGCCCCTTCCAACACATCCTCCAACATATGACTTCCAATTTCAACTGGGGTTGGTGGTCCATGTAGGCAGTGGGAGTTCCCAGTGGGAAACGTTCCATAGAACTTCTTGCAACCCAGGCCCTTAGAGGATACACTTCCTGTGTTGTAGACTCTGGACTAATTTTTGGTTGTCACTGTTTATCTCCTTTGTAAAATGAAATGTACCTGGTATTCAATGCCTTTTATCAACTGAATCCAGTCCACAATTCTAACCGTTTCATTCATTTTTTAGGAAACATGCCTTGTTTATAACAATGTTAAGCATGCTTTCTCAACTAATTTTTTTTTAAATACTAATTTTTGTGACTTTGTTCTTTTGTTTTCTCCTGTTTTTTTTCTCACTTTTTTTTCTTTTAACATAAGAACTGACTTCATAATTCAGCAGAGGGAAAGACATTAGAAAGGTTGAAAGTGAATACTCAGCAGTTACAAGGCCAGGGTTCGCATCCTATTCAGCCCTCTGAGAGCCTGTGGCCAAAGGAAGAAGGTTGTCATCTCCATGCCATCATTTCTTCATTTCTTTTCCTAGAAAACAGATCAGAAGAGTAGCTACCTACCACAAAATGTTATAGATACTTTATGGGATAATCCATGGAAAATGCTTAGCATTTGTTCTTGCACATAGTAAGTGATCTCTCTCTCTCTCTCCATATATATATGGAGTTATATTTATTATAACTAACCTTTATTTGGTGCCTGGAATATACAAAGTTTATATATATGTGTGTGTGTGTGTGTGTGTATATATGTATAAAAATATAACTTTCTTATAGAATTCTCTCTTCATATATATATGAAACTTTATTATAGAATTCTCTCTCTCTCCACATATATATTAGAATTCTAATATATATATCTCTCATATATGTAAGATCTTATATATATCATATATATATCTTATATATATTAGAATTCTAATATATATATCTTATATATTATATGTTATATATAATATATAAATATAAATATAATATATATTATATATAACATATATTATACATAATAATTATATATATATAAAATATATATATTTTAGATATATATTTAATATATATATCTTATATATATTAGAATTCTAATATATATTAGAATTTATATATATATTAGAATTCTAATATATATTAGAATTTATATATATATTAGAATTCTAATATATATTAGAATTTATATATATATTAGAATTCTAATATATATGGAGAGAGAGATATAATATATATATTAGAATTCTTATATATGTATATATATAATATATATATATACATAAGAATTCTATATATATTTTATATATATAGAATTCTTATGTATATATTATATATATTAGAATTCTTATGTATATATATATATTTTTTTCTTGGCATCAAATAAAGATTAGTTATAATAAATAATGAATCCTAAATCACCAAATTCATTTTTAAGTTCTGTTGCCTACATTGTTTCATTTGTATTGCTGGAAACCTACAAGTTTTATTCTGTTTTTTAAATGTGATGCGCTGTGACCAGAGCTCAAACTTGCATTTGCAATGACCATTGTTCATACAGTTTGATTATTTAAAAAATTGAATCACAATTACCTAAGGGAAAAAGATTGATGAAAACAAAATAAACTAACATCTACTAATTCCATTTACTTTATACGCCTTGCAGAATCTGGGAATTCTTTTTATGACATTCTTGAGCCATTTTGCAAGGTTGTAGTGTAGAAATTGTCAGCCACATTTTAAGGAATATTTAACTATCCTTCATTAGGTATGAAGGGACTCTCTCTTGCCTTTTTATGTATTTTCTATTTTATTACTCTCACTAGTGAATCAGCAGTCTTCAAGACTGAAGCAGTAAGTAAATTCAATGCCTGTAGTCACTTATATTTTGTAAAAGATACTGTAGAGGCTAAGATTTAGATGTAAATTCTCTCTGATGGACATTCTATTGAAAGGTTCAAGTGACTGAGGAGCAGTACTTCTATATACCAAATTGAGACCCCTTTAAAGTTGACATTCACGAGAAAATAGCCCAGGTCTGAGACTATTGCACTGGAATGAAAGTTGGAAAATCCAGTGCATTTCTTCATGGAAGAAAGGAAAACATTGCAGGCTTTCTTTATTTTTTTTTCCTTTTTATCTTTGATGGGAAAATAGAAATATACTCAGTGTGTCAAGCCCTGAGATAGACACTTTCCCTACATTATTCTATAGTCATCATGATTTCTTACTATATACATGAGAAAACATTGTCTGAGAGTGGTTAACTTACTTCTTGAAGCCAACACAGCTATTAAGTTGTGAACTTTAATAGTTGTGAACTTTATTAAGTTGTGTCAAGTCTGTGAATTGTAACTCACATGTCTTTTATTCCAATACTCTCATAGATATACAAGATATATCTTTTTATTAGCAACATAATTTGACAATCAGCAATTCAGCCATACTCTTTGAACATAATGCAATAAAATGTATAATTTTTTTTAAATTAATCATTATATCTGTTATTACCCTTGTTAATTCTACTGAATAGGTACTTCAGTTTCTCAGCTTATATGTAGTGTGGTAGGTTTAAAATGTTACAGGACAGAAACATCTATTCTGTGAAAGTAGGTATTCTCTTAATAGTCTGATCCCCATTCCTTAAAAACAATTTGGTACATTCTGGCAATATTCTTAATATTATGGGTCTCTCTACCTGGATACTATTTCAATCCCCAAATATTTTTCTTGACTCTGTAATGAACTCTGTTATTCCCTGTACATGGTCTTCTCTGTTGTATTCATTCAGTTCCAAGGGCTCAACTAGATATGCTGAATATTTCCAGTGGAATAACCCACAGACACTCCCCCTGCCCCACCGCACTCCAAATTAACCTCCCCAGATGGGTCATGTTTTGAACCAGGCTCCAAACATGCTCATCATCTGAACCATTTCAGTATTTCTATGATGGAAAGGGAAGAATCAGTATGACATACAAAACCTGTTTTTAATTAAAATTTTCATATTTTGTTCATCATACATTTTTTGCATGTTATGATTTTTTTAATTGCGTTAAATATTATTTATTTTGATTACTGAGGTTTTTTTTGGCATTTCCCTACATTTGGTGTCTGTAGTGGGTACCTCACTTGCTTTACCTCAGTCCCTTCCCTGATGGGATCAATTACCGAGGCCTGAAGACAGTCTAACTGGGCTTCAATCCTAGGTCTACCAGTCCTTGGCCAAGCTTCCTTGAGCAAGTTGCTTAACCTCTCAGTGCATCATTTTTTTCACATATTCATTGAGAATATAACAACGTAGCCAAAATGGATATTGCGAGTTTCAAAGAAATAATATAGAGGAAACATTTAGAATAGTGCTAGCTAATTTTAAGTGCCATTAAATCATTTATTATTAATATATTTGAAATCTTGCTTATCAAAAGATGTTTACATTAGAATTCTACCTTCATATGTAATTCATTTACTAAACCAGTATCTCTCAGAATGAGGCCGAAATTCAGTATTTAAAGAAATAAAACATGATAAAATATTTTCTTGTGTGATTCTGATGATTAGCCTTGCTTGGGAAGTACTGCGTAGGATGAGCCTCTTTAATATCTCTCATTTTTACCCATTTCTCGCCCTCTGCAATGTCTAAGACTCGGTTCAGATTGTAATTGCTTCATGCCTGAAATAATTCAAGACTATTCTGCATGGTTCCCCTTCCTCTAAAATTATAACATTGTAGAAAATTGGGAAATAGTGTAGCTATTTGAAAACACATTTGACCCTATTACCTTCCTTGAAAACCTTGAGAGTCAATGTTAGAGTGAGACAGGAACTTTGAACTCTTTAGTGAGTGCATAAGGTTCCTAATGATTGAGATCATGTTCAAATCTCCAGGTCCATCTGTGTACATGCCATTTTAAATATCTGGAACACCATTTCCGACTACGGCGTTAGTCTTTCTGTGCACTTGTAAGCATTGTTTTCACTGCTTACTCATCCCACCCATCTATCCTTGCTACTTTATTTAATATGTTCTCATCCTTCAAAACGTAGCTCTAATGCAATCACATCTGAGACACTCTTCTTAACCAGTTTATGGATATACAAGTATATCTCTTCTATGGCAACATTGGTCAATGTAGGTGTTTTGGTCAAGTCTGTACCATATGTTCCAGAGAGCACAGAAGAATATACCTACCACTTGACTGTAAATTCCCTGAGGTCAGTTACCCTGAAAGTATAATTTTGTTAATAGTTACTGATACATATCTTTCTCATGCATGGAACTCTTAAAACATTGTCAAACAAATGAGTGGAAAATGAATGGATAGAAAGATCAGCCTTTTACACTAAAATGCTTGAAATATCCATGGGCTCTATAAAATTTAGGGTAATCATGCTTAGCTTTTGTGACTAGGAGGTAGACAAGTAATTTACCTTTCTTCTTTTCTTTTCTTTTTTCTCTTCTTTCCTCTCCTCTCCTCTCCTTTCCTTTCCTTTCTTCTTTTCTTTTTTTCATTTTCCTTCCTCCCTCCCTCCCTCCCTCCTTCCTTCCCTTCTTTTCTTCCTTGCTACCTTCCTTCCTTCCTTGTAATCAATCTGTCACCAAGCCCAAATGATTTTATCTTCCAAATAATATCTCATGAAACCATCTACTTCTTTCCGTTTCCACTCTGCACCCAAAGTAGTCATTTCAAAGCACATATCCGATATCTAACTTCTCTTTGGATAAAGAGTAAACCGAAATAGACTTCCTGGTTTTCCATAGTCCAATTTTACCTATGTATGCAACCTTATTGTGGTAGATTATATTTTCCCAAAGATGACTGCCACAACGTGTCTTATCTCACATGAAGTTCTTACCATGTGATGTTCACGTTCTCGTTGAGTCACACAATATATGCACCCTTTCCTTGAAACTGGACCACCATTTGACCAACCTGATCAAAACAGTAACATCAAAGCAATGCTAAGTCATAAATACGCCAAGCACTTCTGCCTTGTTCTCTTGAGTACTGACTCTGATAACCCAGTTATCATGCTGAGAAGAAGCTGAGTAGCCATGTGGAGAAGGCACATGAATATTTTCCAGCTGACAGTTTCAACTTCTCAGCTGACAGCCAGAAATACATGCTGGATATGTGTGTGATGCTGCCAGACTTTAGCTGTTGAGTCTCACTTTCAAGCCACCCCTGTTCTAGCTACATGGAGGAGACACAAGCTATTCCAACTGAGCCCTGCCCCAAACTATAGATTTATCAGCAAAATTAATGCTATTGTAGTTTTAAGTCACTAAGCTTTGTGGTGATTTGTTACATGGCAATAGCTAACTAAAACACTCATCATGAACCATATCACTCCTGTGTTCTGTGCTTTAGCCACACTGGCCTTCTTTTAGATCTTCTTGCTTTCACAAACTGTTTTCTCTGTGTAGGATGCTTTGTCTCACTCCTACTTAACTTCATCAGTCAATTCATTTTTATCCTGTAGGTCTCTGCTCAAGCTTCACTTCGAGAAAGACTTCTCGGACTTCCAGCCTAGTTCTTAGACCTTTCATTCCCTGTTCCCCTCACAGTTATATTTTTTTCTTGTTGAAATTACAATTTGATTATGGTCTGTCTCACAGACTAGACTAACATCCTCAGGAGGGCCATTCTCTTTGATCCGATTGGCATATCCCAGATCCTGCTATAGTGTGTGGCATATACCAAATATTTTATGAGTATTTGCCATATTAATGATAAAACTGATTTAATAATGATTCAAAATATGGATCTAATTATTAATATGTCTCCCATAATGTTCTAGGTGCTAGGAATTTGCTGTGAACCAGGAAGACCAGGTTCCAGTCTGTATGGGTTTCATGCTGTCGTGGGACAGAGAGAAAAATACAGAAAAAAAATTCAAGTAGTTGTAGCATGTTATGGAGAAACACTAATCAGTGTACTGGAAGGGAAAGAGAAGGATGATGGGGTGGGTATTTTGACAGAACTGACTTAAAAGATGGTATTTAGGAATCTGAGCAAAGCTGTATTTCAGGAAAAGGAAAAAGCAAGTGAAAACTTTTGCAGTAGAAGCAGCTAGGACTTTTAAAAATGAAGAGGGGCCTAGTGCTGTGGCTCACACCTCTAATCTCAGCACTTTGGGAGGCCGAGACAGGTGGATCACTTGAGGCCAGAAGTTTGAGACCAGCCTGGCCAACATGGTGAAACCCAGTTTCTACGAAAAACACAAAAATTAGCAGGGCATGGTGGCATGCGCCTGTAATCCCTGCTACTTGGGAGGTTGAGGTGGGAGGATCGCTTGAACCTGGGAGGCAGAGATTGCAGTGAGCTGAGATCATGCCACTGCACTCCAGTCTGGGCGACAGAGTGAGAATCTGTCTCAAAAATAATAAATAAATAAATAAATAAATAAAAGAATAAAAAGGAAGGTAAAGTGGGTCAGAGTGACCAGAGAGTGAAGGTGAAAGAGGAAAATGAATTGGTGATTGAACCCCAGCTTATTGTCCGTTCTGTCAGATGGAACAGACTTTGGATTTCCTTTTCTAAGTGTGATGGAAAAAAACTACCGATAAGTTATGAATAAAGAAGACTAATGTGATTTATTTATGTTTTAAAATATTTCTGCATGAAAAATATACTCTTTTGGGTGATCTACTATAGTTGGTGATGTGCTGGAACAAATAAATACTCGTCTAGAAAAGAGAAAATGGTGGCTTGTATTAGGCTGGTGTAAAAGTAATTGCGGTTTTTGCCATTAAGTTAATTGCAAAAACCACAATAACTTTTGCACAAACATAAATACCAGAGGTTTTGTAAAAATAGTGAAAATTGTTCACAGCCAGGTGTGGTGGCTTGTACCTGTTGGGGACAACAGGTACAGCCTGTGCAGGAGGCTGAGGAGGGAGGATGGAGCCCAGGAATTTGCGACCATGCTGGGCAACATAGAGAGACCTCATCTCTAACAAAAAGTCCTCACAGACTTTATTTAGCAGGTAGCACCAGTGGAATTTGCTGAATTAATGAACGAGTTAGTCTATCCTCTTGGACATCACTCCTTTTTCTCCTTCTGATACAGTTTGGATATTTGTCCTCTCCAAATCTCGTGTTGAAATTTGACCCCCAGTGTTGAAAGTAAGGCCTGCTGTGAGGTGTTTGCGTCATGGGGGCAAATCCTTCATAAATGGCTTGGTGTCATTTTCATGGGATTGAAAGCATTCTCGCTATTAGCTCCCAGGATGTCTGATTGCGTAAAAAGAGCCTGGCACCTCCTCCCTCTCTCTGTCTCTTTTCTCCTCTCTCACCAAGTTATGCCTGCTCCCTTATCCCTTCCACCATGAGTGGGGGCTTCCTGAAGCCCTCACAAAAAGCAGATGCTAGCACCATGTTTCTTGTACAGTCTGCAAAACCATGAACCAAATAAACCTTTGTAGATTACCTAGCTTCTGGTATTCCTTTATAGGAATGCAAATAGACTAAGACCTTTTAACACCTTTTTTATGCATTCCTTTTCATTCTCACTTTTCTGTCATTATTCTGCAGTCCTCTAAAACTCTAGCCAAATATGCAGGTCCTCTGTAATTTTTCACGTGCATCTGGTGCTTAATGACAAAATTAAAGTCATAGAAGTTGAAAATCTGTTTCAAATCACCATTTTCAAGGGTCTAAGTTCTTTAAATTTGCAATTCTTTTTCCTTGTTGCAATAAACAAGAAATCCTCCTTGGGTACTTCTGTTAATGTGTATGATTGTATTCTTCCCTCCCACCCATACAAGATTAATCTCTTCCTCCAATACACAAGTGCCTATGCAGCTTTACAGGTTAATTAATTGTTCATTTCGTTTAATTTTTTTTTTCAAATGAACTCCAGTTTGCTTCTCCTCGATTTGTCTTTGGCAGATTTATTTTAAAAGTCTTTTATTTCAGTTTCTAAAGTATTTATCCTCTGGGTCTACTCTTTTTTTTTTTTCCTGTATGATGGGAGACTAATTATTCTTCTCCTAATGAATGTTCTAAATGTATCCCGTATGGTGACATATGTGTGTTCAGGCCAAAAATGCTTTGGGATAAAATAAGTAAATTCCTCTCATGGAGTTTCCCTACAAGCTTTGTTTTGTAACAGTGATAAGTTCGAATATCCATAGACTCTAGGTTGCTATAGAAATCATCTTCTTCCTCTGACCTTCCTCATTTTACAGATAAGAAAAGAAGCCTAGGGGTCACTTAGCTGGATCATGGAACAGATAAAGCCTGGGAATCAAGAAACTTGAGTTCTATTCCCAAATATGCCAGTGACATTTTAGAATATGTTTTATATTATAGTCATTTGAATTCTAGATGAGAAAACTGGTTCAAAGAGACAAAGGGGATTTATATTCCTCAGGAGAATCTTGCCTGGGCTTCCCATTCTAAGTCAGGTTTTTTTCTTCAAAGTGATTATCAGTGTTTGTAAATAATATAAATCGAGTAATTACAATAATGGAAGTCGGAATCCTTCTTGCTCAAACAGAAAGTGTTTATGCCTTTGTTCACCCTACCTTATAGATAGTAGGTACTAAATAAATATTTGCTGAATAAATGAATCAGTTATATAATATTATAAAGTACCTATTTGGGGAAAACTGTATTGCAAGCACTTTATATAAAGTAACGTAATGAAAAAGAATTAAGACATTAACATAGTCTTCACAAGAAGCTAGTAATATCTGTAAATAATAATACCTTTGAGAAATAAAAAACTGAAGTTCAGAAAGTTTAAGTAAATTGTTACCCACCAGTCAACTTGCAGAATGATAACATGAATATGTCATCTGATTCCTAAATCAGAATCTTCATGCAGCACCAAAAATATGGCAGTTTTTTTTGCTATGTGCCCACCAATGTTGTTAAAAGCTTATATATTCTACGTTACTAATTCTTCAAAATGAAACCTAAGTGAGGTGTAGTTTTATTCTCATTAGGAAACACAAACTTGAGATTTCTAAGCATATTTGCTGAGGTCAAACTATTGTTTTTCTTTTTTCTTTTTTCTTTTTTTTCTTTTTTTTTTTGAGACGAAGTTTTGCTCTTGTTGCCCAGGCTGGAGTGCAATGGCGCAATCTCAGCTCATTGCAACCTTTACCTCCCAGGTTCAAGTGATTCTCCTCCCTCAGCCTCCCGAGTAGCTGGGATTACAGGCATCTGCCACCACTGTCAGCTAAGTTTTTGTATTTTTAGAAAAGAAGTGGTTTCACCATGTTGGTCAGGCTGGTCTCAAACTCCTGACCTCTAGGTTATCTGCCTTCCTCGGCCTCCCAAAGTGCTGGATTGCAGGCATGAGCCACCGCACTCAGCCTGAGCTCAAACTATTAAATGGGTAAGAATTTGAATCTAGGTGTGTGATAAGGTTTGACATTTTTAACTACTTCACTGTTTATCCTAATAGATTAAAGATGCACCTTGCAAAAGCAAGTTCTATGTACTTTTATAATTTTGAGAGATAAAAATATGTCACATTTCTCTCCACCTATTGATTTCTCTAGTTAAAACAAAAAGACATTTTAATCTTACAGCAGTGTTACTGAATATATAAAAACAGAGTGGTATAATAGATTATCCGACAGATTTTGGAATAAATAAAGTCAAGAAAAAATCATACATGCTGAACAAATGCTAAAATAATAAGTTTAATTTGGCTTTGACAGATACTTTGTAATCTTTGAATACCACTGTTAGAGGTATGAGAGAGACTGAAAGTCAACTTTTTCTAAAGAACAGCACCAACCACATCCTTGGCCTTCTCAAAACCTAAGGCAGCTCAGTTCCTCATTTCTTATCAAGCAAGTTTCAACATCTCTGGAATACCTTTAAATTCCAAGTCCAAATACTTTTCATGATTATCTTTGTCCATTCTTCTCTACAGAACTTTTCCAAGTACTCAACTGATAGAGATTCCAGAAACCTGATGAACCTCATGTCTCTGCTGTGATCATTTCCCTTCTATGTGGCCACTCTCTCCTTTCTCTCAGTCCACTGGGTGGCCAGCTCTTCCTCCTCATTCTTACAATACTTATCCAAGTGTTGGTCATATCTTCTTAGAGTAGGGTGGCCAGATAAAATATATGCAATGTTTGGGATATACTGAAAAATGATGTGTTCTTTATCTGAAATTCAATGTTACTGAGCTTCCTGTATTTTTGTTGTTAAATCTGACATCCTGTCCACGAGGGCTCTTTTCTCCCAGAAATGTTTTTGTGATCCATAAGTCTGTGCACATAAAAATTGGATGTGTGGTATTTCTCCATGTAGCTCATTTATATGGCCTCCCGTGATGTTCCATGAGTTATCAGGGAAAGTATCGGGGATATTTATTTTTGCATATCTAGTTGTAGGTAGTATTTCTTAATTTCTGCTTTAACGATTGGCTTACGATAATGTGGATGGACTTTGTACTGGGGCTGTGAGGGAGAGAGAAAGGGAGATAGGGAGATACTGATTCTTAATTCTAAAAATGCCATAGATTTCATCTTGTTCAACACCCACCTTTGTGCTCCAACCAGAGTTTAATAAAATCATGTAACTATTTTCCTGCCTCAAACTGATTTGGGAAAAAAAGACAATCCATTTCTTTTTTCCAGGACTTGGGTTTGATGAGTCATTTTTATTCTGCTATGTATGTGTGTGTGAGTTGCTACATTGTGATTGTGTGTGTGCAATATTTAAATATGTATAATTATGCAATTTAGGCACTGTAAACTTACTACAAAAGAAAAATGGAACATAAGAAAACAGAAACATCACTTACGGAGGGCTATGTTCCAGAGATGGGATTAATCATGTTTTATGTAATTGTCTTCATATTAAAACCATCAGCTGTAAGATAACCTCTGTGTTGTAGATTAAGCAAATAAACGTGTGAGTGCTTAAGTAATTTGTTCGAGGTCACATATAGAATAAGCACTAAAGTAGAGTTTAAATCTAAATCTACCTATACCTGACTCTAAAGCCACTTATTAGTTTATTTGAGTAAAGAGTTCATTGTAAACTTAAAATGCTTATACTGTTTTATGCCAAACATTCTATATTTTAATGCAAAAAAAAACCTTTTAGAAAAGACTATCAGTGACTATATTCCCATTATCCAGAATTAGCAACTGACATATTTGTGTGCATGCTTTCTGTGTTTTTGTCATTAAAAATGTGTTTACTTTTTTAAGACAGAGTCTCGCTGGAATCCAGGCTGGAGTGCAGTGGTGTGATCTCAGCTCACTGCTACCTCCACCTCCCTGGTTCAGGCAATTCTTATGCCTCAGCCTCCCAAGTAGCTGAGATTACAGGTGTGCACCACCACTCCTGGCTAATTTTATATTTTGAGTAGAGATGAGGTTTTGCCATGTTGGCCAGGCTGGTCTTGAACTCTTGGCCTCAAGTGATCCGCCTGCCTTAGCCTCCCAAAATGTTGGGATTACAGGCATGAGCCACTGTGCTAGGGAAGAATGTATTCTTTTTGAGATGGAGACTCACTCTGTTGCCAGGCCAGAGTACAGTAGTGCAATCTTGGCTCACTGCAACTTCTGCCTCCCGGTTTCGAGCGATTCTCCTGCCTCAGCCTTCCAAGTAGCTGGGACTACACACGTGCACCACCACGCCCAGCTAAGTTTTTTTTGTGTGTGTGTTTTTAGCAGAGATGGGGTTTCACCATGTTGGCCAGCATGGCCTTGATCTCTTGACCTCATGATCTACCCGCCTTGGCCTCCTAAAGTGTTGGGATTACAGGCATGAGCCACTATGCCCGGCCTTATTGATTGATTGATTGACTGATTGATTGAGACGGAGTTTCATTCTTGTTGCCCAGGCTGGAGTGCAATGGTGCGATCTTGGCTCGCCGCAACTTCCACCTCCCGGGTTCAAACAATTCTCCTGCCTCAGCCTCCCAGGTAGCTGGGATTACAGGCGTATGCCTGGCTAATTGTTTTGTATTTTTAGTAGAGACAGGGTTTCTCCATGTTGGTCAGGCTGGTCTCAAACTCCAACCTCAGGTGATCCACCCGCCTCAGCCTCCCAAAGTGCTGGAATTACAGGCCTGGGCCACCATGCCTGGCCCTTATTTATTTTTATAAAATGAAAAATATGTATTAGAAAAAAATTCAAGCAGTGTAGAAAACTACCAAAATGAACATTTAAGCAATCGCAGCAAATCCTATCATTAAATATTATGTCTCCATAAATACAAACATCTTTCTTTCCATATATAAAAGTCAGGGTGTTGCAGCAAGAGGGACAGAAAGGGGAAGAGAGAAAGATAGAAGGAAAGAGAGATGGGGGAGAGATGTAGATATAAATACAGGCATACTGGTTTTTTTGTACTTCACTTTATTATGCTTCTCAGATATTGCATTTTTTACAAATTGAAGGTTTGTGGCAACTCTGCATAGAGAAATTTATTGATGCAATTTTTCCAATAACATGTGCTCCCTTTGTGTTGTGTCACATTTTGGTAATTATTGCAATATTTCAAACGTTTCTATTATTATTATGATATGTGTTACGGTGATCTGTGATCAGTGATCTTTGATGTTATTGTTGTAATTGCTATAGGGCACCAGGAAACATGCCCGTATAAGATGGCGAAGTTAATTGGTAAATGTTGTGTCTGTTCTGATTGCTCCATCTATCCCATCTCTCACTTTGGGCCTCCCTATTTTTTAAGACACAATATTGAAATTAGGCCAATTAATAACCCAACAATAGCCTCTAAGTGTTCAAGAGGAAGAAAGACTTGCACATCTCTCAGCTTAAATAAAAAGCTAGAAGTTATAAAACTGAATAAGGAAGGCATGTAAAAACCCAATTTAGGCTGAAAGCTAGGCCTCCTGTGCCAAACAGTCAGTCGAGTTATAAATGCAAAGGAAAAGTTTTTGTAAAAATTAAAAGCACTACCCCAGTGAACACAATAATGATAAGGAAGTCAAACTGCCTTGTTGCTATAAAGAAGTTTGAGTGGTCTGGATAGAAGATCAGACCAGTCACAATGTTCCTTTAAGCTAAAGTCTAATCCAGAAAAAGGCTCAATTCTCTTTTAATTCTATTAAGGGGAGAAAGGTGAGGAAGCTGCAGAAGAAAAATATGAATCTAACAGAGGTTAGTTAATGAGGTTTAAGGAAATAAGTTATCTCCATAATATAAAAGTGCAAGTTCTAATGAAGAAGCTGCAGCAAGTTATCCAGAGGTCTAGCTAAGATCATTGATTAAGGTGGCTAGGCTACACAATAGATTTTCAATGTAGACAAAACAGCCTTCTATTGGAAGATGATGCCATCTAGGACTTTTGTAGCTAGAGAGGAAAAGTTAATGCCTGGCTTTAGAGCTTCAAAGGACAGACAGACTCTCTTTTTAGACAGTAATGCAGCTGATGACTTTAAGTTGAAACCAATGATCATTTACCATTTTGAAAGTCCTAGGGCCCTTAAGAATTATGTTTTTTTTAATCATACTTTAAGTTTTAGGGTACATGTGCACAACGTGCAGGTTAGTTACATATGTATACAGGTGCCATGTTGGTGTGCTGTACCCAGTAACTCGTCATTTAACATTAGGTATATCTCCAAATGCTATCCCTCCCCCCTCCCACCACCTCACAACAGGCCCTGGTGTGTGAGGGCCTGTAATCTGCCTGTGTTCTACAACTGGAACAACAAAACCTGGATGGCAGCACATCTGTTTACACATGATTTGCTGAATATTTTAAGCCCACTGTTGAGATCTACTGGCCAGAAAAAAATAGGTTTATTTCAAAATATTACTGCTCTTTGACAATGTACCTGATCACCTAAAACCTCTGATGGAGAAGTACAAGGAGATTGATGTTGTTTCATTGCCTGCTTTTATAACATCCTTTCTGCAACCTATGTATTAGGGGATAATTTCAGCTTTCAAGTTTTATTATTTAAGAACTAAATTTCATAAGGCTATGGATACCATAGATTAGTGATTCCTCTGAGGAATCTGGGCAAAGTAAATGGAAAACTTTCTGAAAAGGATTTACCATTCTACATGCCATAAAGAACATTCATAATTCATGGAAAGAGGTCAAAATAGCAACATTAAGAGGAGTTTGGAAGAAGTTAATGTCAACCTTCATCATTGACTTTAAGAAGTTTAAGACTTCAGTGGAGGAGGAAATGAAGATGAGGTGTAAATAGCAAAAAAGCTAGAATTGGGAATGGAGTCTGATGATATGATTGCATTGCTTCAAACTTATGGTAACACTTGAACGAATGAGGAGTTGCTTCTTATGGATGAGCAAATAAATGGCTTTTGAGATGAAATCTATTTCTGGTGAAGATGCTATAAACATTGTTGAAAGACAACAAAAGATTTAGAATATTTTATAAACTTATTTGATAAAGCAGTAGGAGAGTTTGAGAGAACTGACTCCAATTTTGGAAAAAGTTCTACTATGATAAATTGCTATCAAACAGCATTATATGCTACACAGAAACCTTTGTGAAAAAAAAGAGTCCATTGATACTGCAAACTTCTTGTCTTATATTAACAAACTGCCATAGCCACTTCAACCTTCAGCAAATACCACTGTAAACAGTCAGCAACCATCAACATCAAGGCAAGATCTCCCATTAGAAAAAAGATTATGGCTCCCTGAAGGTGCAGAAGATCATTGGCATTTTGTTTTTAGCAATAAAGTACTTTTAATTAAGAGATGTACTTTTTTTAGACATAATGCTATTGCACAATCAGACTACAGTGTAGTGTAAACATAACTTTTATATGCATTGGGCAACCAAAAAAGATGTGTGACTTGCTTTATTGCAATATTGACTTTCTTGAGGTTGCCTGGAACTGAACCTACAATATCTGTGAGTTACTTTTACAAAAATAAAACTATATCAAAGTGTCTTTATTAGAATTATTAATTTGAATATTATTTGACTATTACATAATTAAAACCAACTGATATAAATCTGAAGATTAGCAAAATTAAAGTATTTCTTTACAATAGGTGATATTATTTACTAAAAGATTCTTGTAAATTAAGAGACTATGAAATAAATACTACACCTTGTACTTATTTTTAATAATGTTTTAATTTTAGCTTATAAAATAAGTTTTTTGAAAGATTAAGCTGCAAACCTCTCTTCTCTACCTGTTCCCCAATTTATAAGAGCATATGTGTGTGTGTATAAACTTTTTTTTTGAGACGGAGTCTCACTCTGTTACCCAGGCTGGAGTGCAGTGGTGCAATCTCGGTTCACTGCAACCCCCGCCTCCTGGGTTCAAAAGATTCTCTTGCCTCTGCCTCCTGAATACCTGGCATTACAGGTGCCTGGCTAATTTTTTGTATATTCAGCAGAGACAGGGTTTCACTATGTTGGCCAGGCTGGTCTCGAACTCCTGACCTCGTGATCCGCCCATCTTGGCTTCCCAAAGTGCTGGGATTACAGGCATGAGCCACCGTGCCCAGCCTATAAACCTTTATACTATTAAAAAATATGATTTTTACATCTTTTTCTACAGCCATAAGTTACATAACTTTTATTTGTTTTAGCATTATCTTTAAGCTTAAATGCACTTTATTTTTTACCATGGTCTTTTTACCATGGATTGTCTATCCCTGGATTCTTGAGTTTGATTCTGCCTTTAATTGGTGGGACATTATCAAGCAGGTTTTCAAAGACAATCTCACAGATTCTATGCTCATCAAGATTTTTAATGATTGAGAATGTCTGCTTTTTTCCTTTATAGTTAGAAGACATTTTGTCTAGATTTAATATTCTTGAATGTCACTATCTTCCCTTAAAACTCTAGATGTTTTCTATTGATATGCAGCTCATTGTATTCTAGAAGTGAATATAGCTGTGGAAAAGGTTGAGACTACTCCAATTTTTCCTCCAGGTAGGGGATCTGTTTTGTCTGTCAACATACTTGAAGAATTTGTTTATTGTGTCAAAGTGTGACAGTTTATCTAGGATACATATTTGTCCTATGATTTTCATATCCTAAAACATTATGTGTTCTTGTGATATATGTATTCAATTTGCATTTTTTTCAGTAATATATATTTCATTATATGATTAGGTAGATTTTCTATTCTGTATGTAGGATATTCTACTTCAGGGATACCAATTACCTTGTGCTGAATTACCACATCTTCTAAATCTGTTAGCTTATCTCTAATTGTTTTACTCTGCATTTTCATCTTCCTTCACCATGATTATTCCAGTGTCAGTAATTCAGGTTTAAAAATCTATATTCTGTTTTATTCATATTTTTCAATTTATTGGTTGCATAATGAGAAAGTTTTTTCCCTAAAATGTTTTCTTCTATCTGCAATTTTTTGTTTTTATTTATTTATTTATTTTTGAGACGAAGTCTTGCTCTGTCACCCAGGTTGCAGTGCAATGGCTCGATCTTGGCTCACTGCAACCTCTGCCTCTTGGGTTCAGGCAATGTTCCTGCCTCAGCCTCCCGAGTAGCTGGGATTACAGGCGCCCGCCACCATGCCTGGCTAATTTTTATATTTTTAGTAGAGACAGGGTTTCACCATTTTGGTCAGGCTGGTCTTGAACTCCTGACCTCAGGCAATCCTCCCACCTCATTTGATTATTGTAACACCTCTGTTTAAAATTCAATTTATTGAATTCAAGTTTTTATTAAGTCAATTATCACTTATTATTGTTGATCTATGATACGACGCAATTGTAAGGAATTGTGAGTTAGGTGTTAACCTATACTGTGTTCTTTCACGCTCATTTCTATGGTGTATTCCTTTTTATCCACATTTTATTTTAAGTTCTGGTGGTAGATTTTCTATGTACTTTCTTTTCACTTTAATTATTTTGGGGTGACTCCTGGTAGACATTCTGTTTTTTTCATAAAGAATGAAATGACTCACACTGTTTCTGAGAACAATTTTTGTTTCTATTTTGAGGAACTCATGGGGGCTTGTGTTTATCAACTTCTCTACAGTTAAACCACATGGGTGGAGTGATAGTGAGAAGTTGGTGCTGAGAGAGGACAGGGCAAAGTACAGACTTTGTTAAAATGCATCAATTCTGTTCCCTTGTAAGCCTGTTCATGATGCAACAGTATTAATTATTCCCTAAATCAACTTCACTACCTGAGGTTAAACTTTTAATATTCCCACCAATCTGGGCGTTGTCCTCTTCAGTTGATTCACTTCTCCACTTTTATTCTTTCTTCCTTGGTAGGATTTCTATACTTCTGAGTTGAAACAAGATGAAAGAAAAAAATGACTACCCACTAATTTTTGAGAATTCCGAGGCTATTGTCAACTGACTACTTCACCTCATATCTAAACCCTCCACTTTACTCCAGAATTTTTTTTTTTTTTTTTTTTTTTTTTTGAGACAGGGTCTCACCCTGTCTCCCAGGCTGGAGTGCAATGGTGCAATCTTGACTCACTTCAACCTGTGCCTCCTGGGTTCAAGTGATTCTCCTGCCTTAGCTTCCCTAGTAGCTAGGATGACAGGTGCATGCCACCAAACTTGGCTAATTTTTTTGTATTTTTAGTAGAGATAGGTTTCACCATGTTGGCCAGTCTGGTCTCGAACTGACCTCAAGTGATCCACCTGCCTCATCCTCCCAAAGTGCTGGGATTACAGGCGTGAGCCACAGAGCCCAGCCTACTCCAGATTATTTTCTTTCTTTCCCCAGGCACCAGTTGTTGAAGATAAGGTTAATTCCTCCTCCTTTTTTTTATTTATTGGAAAACTTTCCCCAAAGTGTTTATTCTTATTGCTAATGTTGAAATTTATATTTATTAGGGGAGAAAATTCTTTGAGTTTTAAAACGTTTATTTAAATCTCAATTTTAAAATATGTTATTGTATTTCTATACTGAAGATGACAATTCATGTGCCTCTCTTCTTCACCCCTAATTAAGTTGAAAAACCCATTTTATTAGCTTCTTAATCACATCTGGCTATTAATACATAGTTGTTCTTCTATTGTTCTCAGAAGAGTGTGAGCTCCTTGAATGTAGAGTGTGTACTTTCTCTTCCTTTTCTTTTAGTTCTCCTAGTATCTAGCCCAATGCTCAATGCATGTAAAATGAATAAATAGATAAATGAATTTATATGGAACCTGATCCATGTTCAACATAAGGACTTACTTTCTAATAGTTAGGGGTCTCTAAAAATAATATAGAATTTTTTTCAGAGGATTAACCATTGTTAAAAATACTTAAAGTGGGGACTCAATGATTATCTGAAAGGGATATGTGGGACAGAGATTTTCTAAGATTTTTCTATGTAGTTGAAATCAGAAATTTGTCCTCCAGTAGTGTTTTAATATAAAGCACATATTTAAAAGAGTTCTGAAAAGGTTTCCACAGGTATTTCCAGCTAGAATTCCTCTGTTGTTTTTTTTTTTTTCCAAATGTTCTGGGCACTTCTAATTCTAAGATAGCGGATCCGTTTGTAAGAATTGTTCACTGGTAAATTTTCACATACTGTTTCTTTTGTTCTGGACTTATTTCTAGTGACATTTAATATAATAATAAGAAGGACAAGAACAACAACATTACTACTAACAGCAATAGTAACGCCAATAAAAAAATAAATATTCCAGCCTTAAATAAACCTTTTTGCCATTCATCTTTTGAATCTGAAACTCTGACATTGTCTGTGACTATTTCGAAGGCAATGGGAGAGTTTATTCAAATGCATTTTTAAGCTTATGATTATTAACTTTCCAAACTCGGAAGCATCCCTAGTGGTTTCTTCAGTAGCTATGTCCTCTACCTGACTTTCAGTCTCTGCCTGCAAACAATCATGGGAGTGCAGGCAATTTTAAAGTAAAATCACTTTGGCAGAAAGGTTTGTTTCTTTTTCTTTGTTGCCCTGGTATACCACTAGTTTCAAATGCCTAATTTAAACTTGAAAGAAAATTCCTGATGTCCTTGCTTTACATTTCTAGAGATCCAATCGAGTACCAGGTCCAGCAGTAATCTATTCGCAGATGTAGTGGAACAGTGAGTAACTTAAGTAGGATAAACTTATAATACGTCAGGAGCTTTAAAAAAAAATCCGGAGAATCCTGACAACATGGATATACCTTTCTCGACTTTTATATGTGGCTTACAACAAAACTTGAAATAATAATAATTATTTTTTAGCGTGCCATGTCTAAGTGTGGTAAATACTTAAAATACCATATCAGGCTATATGAGAATCACTTTCTACTTTTCTGAGACGGAAAGTTGAGGCTCAGAGTTGGCACTTGAAAAAATCTGTGAAATGTAGAGCTAGAATTTGAGCTGAGTTCTCGGCAAAATTTAGAATATGAGAAGAAAAAAACCTGGCATTTAAACAAAGGAAAGAATGAGATAAACATCCAGTAGGATATTTTATGTCAGGCATGGAATGTTTTGTAAAGCAGGTCATAGAGAAAGAAAAAAAAAATAAGTAAAAAGAGAGCAAAGTAAGGGGGATCTGAAAGCTCTGGAGTTTTACTATTAAGTGGGATGATAAGATAATCCTTTTCGAGAAGAAGACTTTTGAGCAGAAGATGAAAGGAAGTGAATTAGTTCATCATGCAATTATGTGGAGGAAGAGTTTTAGACATTTTAGTCCATGCAAAGACTCTAAGTAGGAGCATGTTTTGAGAACTCCTATAACAATAAAGAGCCTAGTATAGCTGGAATTGTGTAGTTGGGTGGGGAGATAAAAATGGAGGCATGAGCAGTGGAGAGTAAACAGAGATGAGCTTAGGAGACGAAGGAAGGACAGGTGACATAAACAGCAAAACAGACAGGATGTTAGGCATTAAGTTGTCACAGAGCCTCTGCTAAACTAGAGAGTGCACACCCAAACTAAGGACCTTTGTGTTGAATTTTATAATAATAAAACACAGTTCTGACAAACAAAGCACATTATGGGGCAGAGTTCAACAAGTTTTCTATTACTAATTTAATTTAGTGCCTTCCATTTATACAAAAAGATGCTGGGCCCACAGAAGTTCAATGTCACAGTTGGTAGATGCCTGACTTTGGACTTCTAAAATGTTCCTTTATTTTCTCCTTCCCCTAAAAAGTGTTCTGTGTCCTGACAAAGTTTTAGAAAAGGGGATTGAGCATAAACTAGGGGAAACTCAATTTCCAAAGAAAGCTCCCAGTGACTTAGAAAACTTGAGATATCATTGCATAATCTAAAAGAACAAAGTTGCTTTTAAAAGCGGATTTATTAAATCCACTGAAACATCTCTAAGTCCCCATGATAGTCGATGGATTGCACCACCAGTTGAAATTCCATCAATGTAACTTGGTGAAATGATTTTTGGATCAAGTTAATCCCTCCCTTCTTCTATCCAGTTCTGTAGGAGCTATCACTTTAGATGATAAAGACTCTTCTCCCCTAGTATGCATTTATCCCTCCCATCTTTTAGATCATTAAGCCTTAGGAATGCAGGAAGAGTCTGCCTGTCAGTGCCTACACCATGTGGTATTTAAACTACTCTTTGCAAAACATAATGGCGAAATGGAAAGAATATACACTATAGTTGAATGTTCCATGTTCTAGGGCCTGCTGTGTTTATATACATATATATATTTTTCCTTCCAGTCTCAGGAGAATAAAAAATAAAATAACCTAAACAAAAGCTTATGTACGGTCTGGTACACAGTAAAACTAATTTCTAATGAGCCCTTATTTATTCCCATATCCTCTTCAACAATTATGATAAGTGTTCCAGTGCATTTTAGGTCTTGCTAAATCCCAATTTCTTTTATGTGTTTATGCTATTTGTTATTTACAAACAACAGTTGAGGTGTGATTAATTGGATGAGTGTGTGGGTGAACGCATAGAGGGATGGGCAAACACATGAATTAATTAATTAATGTATGAAGTGAATTGATTTCAGCGTTGAGCACTTAAGTCAATCTTGATGGATGTCTAATAGCTCATTTGGTCAATGACAATATCTAAAACTACATCCAACTCTGAAATTTGTGATTCTATAAATAGTGTTTATCTCACATATTATTAAGGCCATGGCATACACTGAATGATTATTTCTTCTTTATATTTATAAGTTAAATATATTAGCACTTGCATAGATGAAATATGTGAATATGAGCTGTTCTGAATCACAAAATGTTGAATGGGATTACATTCTTTTCAGGAATAAAATGACATGTTATATACTGCTATATTTTTCCTAGAATCTTATGTTTTTCACTAAAAAAATATTAAGTAAGACAGGAACACTTGAGAACACTAAGAGAATTCCTGAGTTTTATAATTGGTGACTGAAGCTCAGAAAAATAAAAAACAATCTTTGTTTGATCTTGTCTATGGCTACTAAGATTCTTCTAGGCATACCCAACCCATTTTTGATAAGTAAATGCAGAAAAGAATTTTAAAGTCAATGAGACAGAGGTCAAATATAAAATTTGGATGAATGGAAACACAACATACTAAAGTTTGCTAAAGGTGTATGCCCTTTTAAATCACAACATACTCATCTAGAAAGCTTCAGTGAAAAATCCTAAAGTCTTTGCAGATTTTTCTTTACCTAATGTGTTAAATTTTAAGATGGATTCAATGACCCCAAGTCTATGTTTCTTGTTTTACTAAAATAGCTTATTGATTAGCCAAGGTCTAAACAAAGCTTTCTACATGATTCATTGATTAAAAATAAGATAGGAGAGCTTATTAACACAATTCTCAGATACATTCATTTATTCATAAGCCCCCCCTCTTTTTTTCTAATTACCTTTCACAATAGTAAAAGCAAAAGAGCTTATCTACTTTTACATTTCACTAAGCATAGATCATTCACCATTTTGTTATTTTCCAGAGGAAATTTTGAAGAAAATACACATTCCAAATATGTTATTTCGTGAATTAAATATCTGAAATATCAAACTGTTTAATAGTTTATCACAGCTTTAGATGTTAGATGAATTGTAGCTATTTAATATGCTTATTTTGATATCATAACTTAGCACAACCTGACCCTAATACAAAATGCTAACTTATTAAGGAAGCAGGGGATCCTTTGGAAAACGTTCTTTAAATATTTCTTATGGTGGAACAGCTCATTTTTAAAAACTGTTCAGTTTCATCACTAAAATTTGAACAGAATAATGATTAGATTTATCTCATATTTACTCATATTTTCCATGTACAGATTTTTAGATCAACGTGGGTAAATGGTTCCATAGTGACATGCATGGCTTCCAATCCACATTTACAAGACGTCATCTTTTGCTAGGTTGACTACAAAATTTATCATCCAAACTAGAATACTTTTGAGAGTGAGAGATAGTTCTATTAATAATTATGCTGGAAAAGTCCTTTCTTCCTTGGCCACAGACACCTGGATGCTAAAATCAAATTGCCCCTTAAGTGTAGAAAGGCAGTTTTCCCTAATAAAAAACAAAGACACCAAACAAAACTAAAAATGAAACAAAAAAGCAAGACCCCCCTCAAAAATGTACAAAATAGTTTGATTATATTTGAGTGCTGGGATCCAGTTGCCCAAGGTAAACTCTAAAACTATCCCTTCCTCTCCTTTGCTTTAATGAAGTAAATAAAGATATCCTTTCCAGACATTTGTGTATGGTGGTTTTTCTATTTGGTTGCTTTTTGGGTATGAAACAAACTCTAATTTATTCTGTAAACCTTTCCAGTGGACTTTCATTCAGTGATACTGGTCTTAAAATTCCAGAAGAAATTACCCTCTTCTCTACTATATATTCTTTTACTTGATAATACTTCTATAATTACATTTTTCATTGCAGTGTATTTTTTTCATTTGAGCTTCTACTATAGTACATGTTCTGTAAAGTTTGTTTTTAACTTCCATCTCTAAATCTCAGTACTTTAGTGTCACAGATCAAGTTGTCAGAAAGAGTCAAAAGTAATAACCTTGAAAAGGGGTTATCTGTCTTGCTAAGAAATGAGGGTACTCTACAAGATGTCATTCCTGATAATTGACAGAAATAATAATTACAAAGCAAGTTAATAAATTTCAGCACAATATTGAAGCTGACATTGGTGATGAAACCATTTTTACCATATATTTTACACCATAAGTTGTATATAAGACAACTTTTTGGTCAATTTCAACCTTTTTCTCTTGAAATTTCTGTTGTACCTTCTGTAGAAATGCTTCATCAGAAATACTCATTTTTCTCTGCTGCTCTTTTGGGTGTTTTATGATAATCTCATAATTAAATGATACTCAAGGTTATTTTGCATTAGAGAAAGAAAAGTATGCACATAGTATATCAAAATGTTTCATATCTAAATATTGCTCTACTTAATTCACTTTGCTTTGTAGTATATAATTTGATGTTTAACATTAAAAATGGCCAAGCGCAGTGGCTCACGCTTGTAATCCCAGCACTTTGGGAGGCCAAGACAGGCGAATCACCTGAGGTCAGGAGCTCAAGACCAGTGAAACCCCATCTCTACTAAAAATACAAAAATTAGTCAGGCATAGTATTGCATGCCTATAGTTCCAGCTGCTTGGGAGGCTGAAGCAGAATTGCTTGAGCCCAGGAGGTGGAGGCTGCAGTGAATCGAGATCGTGCCACTGCACTCCAGCCTCGGGGACAGAGTGAGAGTCCATTTCAATAATAATAATAATAATAGTGCATTTACCTATACTTGGCTTTGCTATTTGTTTTCTGTTAAACATAGAGTTTAAGAACAATAAGAAGGGCTTAATGGCAGTAGCCATTCTAATGAATGATTTAATTTCAAGTTTAGTAACATAAACGCTCATGTAAAATTCCACATGTATTACATATTTGCATAAGCTTCCAGATGGGTTTTTATCACCCAGATGGGTTTCAGGGAGGGATATTTAAAATATAATTGTGCACATGTACCCTAAAACTTAAAGTATAATTAAAAAAAGAAAAAAATACAAAAAATAAAATATATTTGTGTGAAAATCAGATTTAAGTTGCAAAGCTTCCCAGATTAAATACAGAGCAAAAACTTCTGTTGTTAAAATTATGCCATTATGAGAATATTCCAGTAGATTACACCTAGAAAAAGGCTTAGTACTGTGTGTTTATTTTGGCACTGGCAGGAACAGAGATGGTTTTGTCTAAAATATATTAGAAAAGAATCATCTTTGGTGAATCTAAGTTATATTTTAAGCAAAACAAACAAACAAACAAACAAACAGAAAACCCTAGATTCACACACCTTCTTCCCTAATAGAATTATATTTGTTTGAATTTGTGTTTTTTTCTTCTATGTCAAAAGTTCAACCTTGCAGCTATTTTAACCTTTCAGTAAAATATAAGAAAACCAAATATTTAATCTACTTACTAGAGAATCTTTATTTTATATGAGAACTCAAAAATATTTCACTTAACCCCATCTCTACTAAAAACACAAAAATTAGCCGGGGTTGGTGGCATGCGCCTGTAGTCTCAGCTACTCAGGAGGCTGAGGTAGGAGAATCGCTTGAACCCAGAAGGCAGAGGTTGCAGTGAGCGGAGATCGCGCCGCTGCACTCCAGCCTGGGTGACAGAGTGAGACTCTGTCTCAAAAAAAAAAAAAAAAAATTCACTTGTCTTAAATTTCTATATGACTTATTCTAGGCTATTATGAGAGTTGAGCATGGAAAGATATAGTTAGCGTAAGTGCTATGATGTTGGCACTGAAACGGATGTGAAAGACACTTTGTTAGCTCTCCATCATAAAGACAAGTTTTGTAATCTGTGAGTTGGCATTCTTAGGATATCTATTTTCTGATTCTCCATTCTTATTTCTCACCATTCATTTACAACTTCACACTAGAGAGTCCAAACATTAAACCCATTATGGTTCCGTACATTTGTCTTTTTAATCTGTTTGTACATATGGGTGTGTGTGCACTTTAGCTGCCTAGCATGCATTTTTCACCCTGTGAGAACTGTGATGCATTATTTTAAAAAGATTAATAGATTTCCATTAGGTGGACCAGTGCTTGATCAAACATCAACCTCCCTAAATTTAACCTTAGCTCTGTCATGATCAATTGTCTGATAATGTAGAAATTGCATAATCTCTGTCTCTACCTGAATTTCTTCTTGTGTCAAATGGTAATACTACTATATCTGAAAGAATAGTTGTATTTATGAAGATATATTACTTTCACAGAGTTTCAGGTATTTAAGGGATGCTTATTAAAGACTGTCAAAAAGTAAAAAAAAAAAAATGAATTAATGTAATTCTCTCTATACCATTATTTGTTTGGCCTGATGGTAAAAATTGAAGTGATAGTTTCAGTGAAAAATAGTTTGGTATTTGTTTGTTTTTAGTGTAGTCTCCAACTGCGAAATCTCTGGGATTTTACTCTCTTTCCAGTACTCACCAGAATTATCTTAATCATGTTCACACACTAAACAGAAGATGGCACATCACCAGAATCCCCTGGTAACTTTATAAAAACGCAATGTTTCGTGTCTCCCACTCCTCCCAACCCCACAAAATGCTTATTCTGAAGGTCTGGAGTAAAGATGCACCATTAAGTAATTCCACTTTATCGTCAGATTGGGGTCTGCTTTCAGCTGCTGCATAGCCACTGTGATCATCTCCTCCCACTCTGTCTTCTCATCCTCTTTTTATCCTTCGGATATCTCTTATTACATCCAACAATTGCGTTCTAGGCTGCCAAAAAGCTAATAGAAGTCACCTGAACTCTGCCCCATTGCAATGCATTCATTCTTTTCTTTTTTTTTCCCCCCTCGCAAATCTTTATTGAGTGTCTTCTGTGTATCAGGCACGGTGTTATCTGCTAAGTGAGCATTGCTTATTTTTTAGCCTAAAGATTGTATTGTTGAGTAACAAGAATTCAGACTGCGTGGGTTTTAACCCTGCATAAAACCACTGCTAGCCATTGTGTAACACTGGGTGGTCTCTAACCCCACTCATCCAACTTCAACATCTCTGGCATGTGGATAGCATGCTCCCCAACTCTCTGGATTCTTTGCAAGATATTTATTATAATCCGATAAATTCACATAACGTGTTAGTTATAAATTTTATTAAAAGAAATATTAGTAATCATGGAGACATCATAAAAAAGTAAACCAACCAATGAAAATTTATAAGGTATAAGTTTCATGGAGGGCAAAGACTACGATGCTTGAGAAAAAGCAGAGAAAAAAGATTCAATGAAGTGATAGAAGAAAGCTTCTTGAGTAGTTGACAGTGAAGTTGGTATGTGGAAGGTAAGAATAAAAATGGCCTAAGAAAGCCAGTGGCAAAACATTTCTGGCAGAATAAGAGGCATATCCGGAGACTTGCATCATAGAATCACATGGCATATTCCAAAAGCTGAAAGAAGGGCAGAAAGTATATAGCTGCTGCCGAAAATGAGGATCCAATTGGCTGTTTAAAAGGGGTTATTACAAAGCTCGAGGCTGCTGAAGCACCTGCAGCACCTAATGACATTCTCTGCCCGTGAGCACTACAGCTGTCCCCTGTAGTGGTGGCCAGTGTTTTTGCCAAAGGCATTAGGTTGTCTGTTTAAGCTATGACAAGCGTGTCCAAAACCCACCCACTCATAAGATGATCTCTGGAGAACTTACTTGCCTAGAGCCCCTCTTTCATGCTGAGTTTCTGACTAGCTTTCACCTGAAAAGTTCACCTGGCACTATGAGTCCAAAGTTCATCACATTTATGATAAAATGTCTCTTTACATTTAAGATGTCTTTAGATGTGTTATTAAATCAATTCTTCTAGACTCGTTTTAAGACACATGTTGCTAGATGGATAAGAATTGGGCCCCAGTGTCATGTTACCATTTATATTTCCTCTCTGAAACTTAATTGCTCTGGGGACCTTTGATATATCATTTTTAATGTTGCATTAAAACATTAAACACAAACTTAGTGCGTAAAAATAACACCTCTTTATTAACTCAAAGTTGTGTCAGTCAGAAGTCTGAGCACAGTATGACTGGACTTTTAGTTCAGGGTTTCACAAAGCTGAGACCAAAATCTCAGCCTGGCTCTCATCTTGAGGTCAAGGGTCTTCCAAGTTCACCTGATGATGGCAGAATTCAGTTCTTTGCTGCTTCAGTACTGAGGTCCCTGTTTCCTTACTGGCTGTCAGGCAGGGGCTTCTTGGAGCTCCTGGACATTCCTATCTATGTGGCCAACTCTATCTTCAAAGCCAGCAACACAGAATCTAACTCACGTTGAGTCCTTCTCACCCTTCAGATGTTTTCTTCAGGAAGAGCCTGGTTGTTTTTAAGGGTTCACCTCATTAAGTCATATCCACTCAGATAATTTCCCTTTCTTAAATGCAACTGTGTCTTATAATCATGGGAGTGACTATCCCATCATACTTGGAGTCCACATTCATGCTGGAGGGCAGGAGCAGAAATCTAGGGAGGCTCTTTAGAATGTTACCTTTGTCAAGGCTTCAAGCCATAGATTCCTCCTCCTTAAATCAGGGATGATAATGGTGCCTGTGGTTTGGGTTGCTGTGATGAGTAAATGAGATAATCAATGTAAAATGCTTGCTACACATACTGGCATATAAATGGTCTTAAGAAATATCAGTGCTGTTACTCACACTATTATGAACCCTAAAACAATCACCAGCACCTCCACTATTACATTTCTTAAGGACAAGTCTTGTGTGGTCTGTGGCAGATGGCATATAATCTACATTCATGTTTTCCCTTTTTTTCTGACCCTAAAATGATTATTTGTCCAAGAAACCAAAGATCCACTTGACTCCAAACAGACTCCTGGAAGATTTTCATTCCCATTTTCCCTAAGGAATATGATTCCTTGAGTAAACACAGTGGAGCTTCCATATGTACTCATTTTCTCCAACACATACACATACACACACACACACACACACTACACTCTTCAAACCAAGAGAAATAATCATTTCAGATGTATTTTATAATGACACGAAGCTGCATTTATATCCTAACTCTACCAGGATTTTGTAATCAGCTTCCGAGAGCCTCGACTTCCTTACTATATTATAGATATATTAGTGATAACTATCATGCAGAGTGGTTATTAGAATTAAATTATTATACAGTAACTTCCAGGTAAATTGTAGCTATCATTGTTAACATAAATCCAGCACAATTTGTTATCCCATTTATGCAAATGACTCAGAAATTTCCAACCTGGTACCCCCAAAATATTAAATATGCCATTTTAGTCATTTTTTAAAGTAAAGAAAAGGACAAACATTCCTAATTGTTCATCACTAAATTAAAATTTTTCTTTCTAGATGCCAGGACACCAGCAGGATGATACGTTTTTAAAAAATAAATAAGTATTCAGTGTTTTGAAGCATTTTGTTTTTGTATTTATTCTGATTTATTCTACAGTAGATTTCTGGGGAAATCTCAAACACTTTTTATTGCAGTCCATGAGAAATGCTATATAGGTGTGGATTTGGATGGATGTGATGTTTGGAAGCATCCTGGTTCGTTTTTCTTTCTTTGACCATCCATGCTGATTGAGGCAAGGACAGTATTGAGCTGATCACTGATTCGTGACATCTGCTGTGTTTCTCCACCTGAGCCACCTTACCCCAGATGTGATCTTCCCCACAGAGAAAATGCAAAGAGATATCGTTGCAACCACCAGTATCAGTAAATGCTTTTTGCAAAACAGGAAGCTAAAATAAGGGGGAAATCTATCTGCTATCTTAACACCCTAAAGAGCTTGAAATGGATTTTTTGACATTCAATGTTTCACTCACTGGTATGTATCTCCAAGATTGAGCTGTTTTTATTATGTTTAAAGATAATATTGCCCTTTTTTTCTTTCCTCTTCTTTTCTTTTTGAATGACATGGTGTTATTTTCCAGAATTTGAAATGCATTCAAAGTAAAACCATGCTGAAGTGAAGGGTGATTTTAGTTAACATTTTGATGGTCCATGTTAGTATTTAATGTTGCATTTTTGACTAAACATAAGTAGAGTTTATTTATTCACTAAAAAAATACTCATAGAACATCTAGTTTTCGCCAAGCACAAAATTAGGCACTGAGAATATAGATATGCAGCATAGGGTTGTGTTAAAAGAATGGTCGGTATTCAGATTGTTTAGGATCACCACTTATTAGCTAAGGGGCCTTAAGAAAGCCACTTAATTCCTCTTCCCTTATTTTATCAGTATAATGTCTATAACAATAGTACCTACATCAAAAGGTTGTAATGAGAAGTAATCAAGTTAATATTTGTAAAATGCTTAGAAAACACTGCCTAACATGCAAGTTCTATATACGTTTAAAAAGCATTAATGAAATTATCACATTTGCCTTCATGTAGCTCACAGTCTTAAGGGAAAAAAGAACTACTAAATGACTATTTCATGATTAGGTATTAAAAATTAAACCTTCATAGAAGTGACATAATGTAACACCTAATGCAGTTGAGACTAGGAGGTGTGAGGAGAATAAGTAAGGCTTCAAGGAAAGCTGATGCTTGATTTGCATCTTGAAGATTGAGCAGGGGTTGATGAAGAAAATGGGTGAGAATTCCAGGCATTCAATTCTGCATTGACAATACAGCAGAATAGCCAGACCAATGAGACTATGTAGGGGGACTCCTGGGTGGTGAGGCTGCGGAAATAGACATGTACCAGATGATGGAGAAGATATGTGTTGGTTAGTTTTATTTTCTTTCTCTGAGGGCAACAGAGTCACTGAAGTATTTTTACCAGACGTAATTGTAATGACTAAGATCAGGTGTAGTATGTTAGAAGATTCATACTAGTAGGTAAGAGGAGAAAAAAGACTCAAGGCAGGAGACCCCATCAAGAGCCTGCAGTAATAGGATTAGATGAAATAAGTCAACATCAGTGGAAGAAAGCTGAGAAAATAGATACAAACTTGACTGATAAGATGCCAACAGTGAGAAAGAAGACAGAGCTCTGAGCCACTGTGTGGGAAACACAAGGAATTGGATTTACTAACCACTAGTTATTCCAAGTGCAATTCATCTATTCATATTACATGGCAAAGGAAAAAGATGCCATGAATTTATTGCAATATTGATGACAAATATTGCATTAGCAGAACTTCATGAATCAGTGGAGCACAACATTAAACCAAGGGCGCTTGCCTTTATAATTAGAGAGAAAAGCAAAATTAGAAAGCTTCTAATCCACCACTCCCAGCGCACCATGAATCAGAGAGATTAAAGACACAAACAAGATTTAGGCATTTCATTAGCTTCAGCACAAAGTAGAATAACATGGACTCTGCCATTAGGTAGACTTAGATTCAAACGAATCACTAGAGCTGTCAACCTGCAAAAGCCACTGTTTTGTCTTCTCATTTGTAAAATGGCAAAATATTTCAACTTTAAATAGTTTGGCGCAAACTAAAATTTCGTACTATTATTTTTGTAGATTATCAAGGTTCTAATACATGTTAGACCCTTGAACAAATTATAAGGCCAGCAGCCACTTCCATTTATTAGTATTTTAAATGTTTAATTCATAAAGGACTTCAGTTGACTTAGAATAAGAAGACATCGGTTAAATAATAGAATGTTGAACTAGAAATTATAAGGCAAGACCATAGCAAAAGAAAATAAAATTTGGATCATGAAAAGGAAAACCAAATTTGAACATAAAGGTCAACTTCTTTGCCAGAGTTGAGATAATATTTGAATTGAGTCCCAGTGAGATAGATAAATGTGACAGAGCCCAGAGATGATGCCAGGTCTCCTGCCTAGTAGGGCAATGCACTTCCTCCTTCACCAAGAAATGACTGAATTAAGAATAAAATACTACATGAGGAAATGTGCTACAGTTAATTAAAAGCTCTATAGTCTGTTGGAGGAAAGTGGATGCAAACATTTCAACCCATGTGTTTCACTTTGAATTCTGCATGGTGAATATGAGAAATCACATTTGCTGTTCTATTTTCCTTTAAGTAGCCCTGCATGTTATACTTTTCCATTGTGCCACCATCTTATTAATGAAGAATTATTATGGCAAAGAAATCTTTTGAGACAGTTTAAGCCAGCAAACTGCTTAAAGGGGAGGAAATGATGTTTCCAAATTGGAATCAGAGACTCCTAAACATGAGGACACATAATATCTTGCTTCCAGTCTCTCACTTGAGCCACAATCATAATGCATTTCTGAAATATCTTGAGGGGGCAGAAAATAAACAGTACTCAGCAAAAAATAAGTGTGTTGGATTTTCAGAGAAGCAGATATTTACACAGATGTTAAGCTCAGAAATGAGAAAAAGGTGAATGACTCTCTAGGGACAAGTAGCTACATAGGATTCAAAGGTAAATTATGGAATATGAAATGTTCTTATAGAGAAAAACTGCTGAGTAATTAACGAGAAAAATAACTGGTCATAGAACTTGCATTCGATGAAGCAGAGACAATAAATGAACCCACAAATTCCTTTAAGAGAACAGGAAAAGGAAGATATATTTCTTTCTTTCAGAATCAGAAGTATTATTTATGAAATGACAGCTTTTACTTTCCATCAGAATGTACACATTTTCTTCCTATTCTCTTGGGATCTCAATCAGAATGTGGAAAATAAAATATCTATCAAGAGAAAAAGGACTCTGATATGTTCCAGAACAGAACAGTTTTAATGAACCCTGAAAGCTGATAAATCTAAAAGTTACAATTTAGTGAATTAAGCATCATTTAAGGCCTAGTGATATTGGGGCTAAGGCAAACAAACAAAACAAACAAATAAAAAATATATTGTGAGATAATTTAAAAACAGGTGATTTATGTCAGTTTCCTCTTCTATGGATTCTGATTCTAAGAAGCATGATTGATGAGATATTTGCTCTATTACTTATCTGTTACTGGGGAGCAAACTGCCTCAAAACTAAAACTATAAAACAGCCCACATTTATTATTTCACAGTTTCTGTGGTACAGTGTTTCAAGAGTGGCTTATCTGAGTGATCTAGCCCACAGCGTCTCAGGAGATCGATTATGAAGACATCAGGCAGGGCTGCACTCATCTGGAAGCTTGACTGGGGCTAGATAATCAAGTTTCAAGATGGTGCAGTCTGATGGCTTTGGCAGGAAAGCTCGGATCCATGCCATGCACACCTCTCCAGATGATTGTTATAAGTGTCCTAAGATAAAATTAAAAATGTCTAGTTAAACTTGAATTTTAGGTAAGCAGTTACTTGAACTTTACAATTTCAAGCAAAAAGCATAAATAAAATGTAGTATATCCCCAATATTGCAAGGAATATACTTATACCAAAAAAAATCATGTATTATTTATCTGAAATTCACATTTAACTGCTTCATATATTTTTATTTGATGAACATGGCAACTTTGTCTGATGGCATGGAAGCTGACTTCTCATACATCAAGTTATCCAAAAGAGGAAGCTGTTATGATTCTTAAAATATTTTTTGTGAGTCATATGTCATTACTGCTACAGCATTGTATCCACTAGAAGCAAGACACAGAGTCTGGCACACATGCAAGGGGCAGAGAATAAGTCTCTGCTTTTTGTAAAGAGGCTTGTAAAATAATCTGTAGATATTTGAGAACAATCAAAAATATAAACACTGAATGCCTTTATATATTCTAATAAAATCCTTTTCTGTTCAACATTGACCTTGGTTGTTCTTTACATGCATAAATACACACACACGCACACACACACACAATGGTCATTACTTCATGGAATTGCATTCATTATAATCTGTGATAACACAAGTCATTAAATACCTTATAATGATACGATCAATTTAGGCATTACCTTCATTTATATATTTTTTAGTGCTGCAATAAACATACATGTGCATGTGTCTTTACACTAGAATGATTTATAATCCTTTATGTATATACCCAGTAATGAGATTACTGGGTCAAATGGTATTTCTGATTGTAGATCCTTGAAGAATTGCCATACTGTCTTCTGCAACGGTTGAACTAATTTATGCTCCAACCAACAGTATAAAGGCGTTTCTATTTCTCCACATCCTCACTAGCATCTGTTGTTTTCTGACTTCTTAATGATCACCATTTTAATTGGCATGAGATGGTATCTCATTGTGGTTTTGATTTGCATTTCTCAAATGACCAGTGATCATGAGCTTTTCTTCATATGTTTGTTGGCCACATAAATGTCTTCTCTTGAGAATTGTCTGTTCATGTCCTTCGTCCACTTTTTGATGGGATTGTTTTTTTCTTGTACATTTGTTTAAGTTCTTTGTAGATTCTGGATATTAGACCTTTGTCAGATGGATAGATAGAAAAAATTTTCTCCCGTTCTGTAAGTTGACTGTTCACTCTGATGATAGTTTCTTTTGCTGTGCAGAAGATCTTTAGTTTAATTAAATCCCATTTGTCAATTTTGGCTTTGTTGCAGTTGCTTTTTGTGTTTTAGTCATGAAGTCTTTGCCCATGCCTATGTCCTGAATGGTATTGCCTATGTTTTCTTCTAGGATTTTTATGGTTCTAGGTTTCACTTTTAAGTCATTAATCCATCTTGAATTAATTTTCATATATGGTATAAGGAAGGGGTCCAATTTCTGTTTTCCCAACACCATTTGTTAAACAGGGAATCCTTTCCCCATTGTTTGTTTCTGTCAGGTTTGTTGAAGATCAGATGGTTGTAGAGGTGTGCTGTCATTTCTGAGGCCTCTGTTCTCTTCCATTGGTCTATATCTCTGTTTTGGTACTGGTACCATTCTGTTTTGGTTACTGTAGCCTTATACTATAATTTGAAGTCAAGTAGCATGATGCCTCCAGCTTTGTTCTTTTGCTTAGGATTGTCTTTGCTATATGGGCTCTTTTTTGGTTTCATATGAAATTTAAAGTAGTTTTTTCTAATTCTGTGAAGAATGTCAATGGTAGCTTGATAGGAACAGCATTGAATCTATAAATTACTTTGGGCAGTATGGCCATTTTCACGATATTGATTCTTCCTATCCATGAGCATGGAATGTTTTTCCATTTCTTTGTGTCCTCTCTTATTTCCTTGAGCAGTAGTTTGTAGTTCTCCTTGAAGAGGTCCTTCACATCCCTTGTAAGTTGTATTCCTAGGTATTTTATTCTCTTTGTAGCAATTGTGAATGGGAGTTCATTCATGATTTGGCTCTCTGTTTGTCTATTATTGGTGTATAGGAATGCTTGTGATTTTTGCACATTGATTTTATATCCTGAGACTTTGCTGAAGTTGCTTATCAGCTTAAGGAGTTTGGGGGCTGAGATGATGGGGGTTTTCTATATATACAATCATGTCGTCTGCAAATAAAGGCAATTTGACTTCTTCTCTTCCTATTTGAATACCTTTATTTCTTTCTCTGGCATGGTTGCTCTGGCTAGAACTTCCAATACTATGTTGAATAGGAGTGGTGAGAGAGGGCATCCTTGTCTTGTGCTGGTTTTCAAAGGGAATGCTTCCAGCTTTTGCCCATTCAGTCTGATATTGGCTATGTCTGTCAAAAATAGTTCTTATTATTTTGAGATATGTTCCATCAATACTTCGTTTATTGAGAGATTTTGGCATGAAGGGGTGTTGAATTTTATTGAAGGACTTTTCTGTATCTATTGAGATAATCATATAGTTTTTGTCATTGGTTCTGTTTATGTGATGGATTACGCTTATTTATCTGCATATGTTGAAACGGCCTTGCATCCCAGGGATGAAGCCGACTTGATCATGGTGAATAAGCTTTTTGTTATGCTGCTGGGTTCAGTTTGCCAGTATTTTATTTAGGATTTTCACACCGATGTTCATTAGGGATGCTGGCCTGAAATTTTCTTTTTTTGTTGTGTCTCTGTCAGGTTTTGGTATCAGGATGATGCTGGCCTCATAAAATGAGTTAGGGTATCAGGATGATGCTAGCCTTATAAAATAAGTTAGGGAGGAGTCCTTCTCTTTCTGTTGTTTGAAATAGTTTCAGAAGGAATGGTACTAACTCCTCTTTGTACCTCTGGTAGAATTTGGCTGTGAATCCTTCTGGTCCTGGGCTTTTTTTGGTTGGTAAGCTATTAATTACTGCCTCAATTTCAGAATTTGTTATTGGTCTATTCAGGGATTCAACTTCTTCCTGGTTTAGTCTTGGGAGGGTGCATGCGTCCAGGAATGTGTCCATTTCTTCTAGATTTTCTAGTTTATTTGCATAGAAGTGTTTATAGTATTCTCTGATGGTAGTTTGTATTTCCGTGAGATCAGTGGTGATCCCCACTTTATCATTTTTATTGTGTCTATTTGATTCTTCTCTCTTTTCTTCTGTATTAGTCAGGCTAGCAGTGTATCTATTTTGTTAATCCTTTCAAAAAACCAGCTTCTGGATTCACTGATTTCTTGAAGGGATTTTCTTGTCTCTAGTTCCTTCAGTCCTGCTCTGATCTTAGTTATTTCTTATCTTCTGCTAGCTTTTGAATTTATTTGGTCTTACTTCTCTAGTTATTTTAATTGTGATGTTAGGGTGTCGATTTTAGATCTTTCCCACTTTTTGATGTGGGCATTTATTGCTATAAATTTCCCTCTAAACACTGCTTTAGTTGTGTCCCAGGAATTCTGGTACATTGTTTCTTTTTTCTCAATGGTTTCAAAGAACTTTGTTATTTCTGCCTTAATTTACTTATTTACCCAGTAATCATTCCACATAGTTTTATTCCTAAAGAAGGTATGTGTACATATGTGTGTGTATGTATATATAGTTAAGTGCAACTATATATATTTAGTTTACAGATATGTATTTGTATATATGATATATTCTATTATTTTAAATTTTATTAAAAATGTGTATTATCATGAATGTTAATATTTTTCACTTAATATTTTTGTTGTCATTCATCCATATTGATGCCAGTAGTAAGGCTTTATTTATTAAGACTGTTTTATTATGTTCAATTATTTTATTATATTACAGTTTATTCATTCATTTACTCTCCCATCAATAGGCATTAAGATTGTTTCCCAAACTATCGCAAGGACTAAAAACCAAACACCACATGTTCTCACTCATAGGTGGGAATTGAACAATGAGAACACATGGACACAGGAAGGGGAACATCACACACCGGGGCCTGTTGTGGGGTAGGGGGAGGGGGGAGGGATAGCATTAGGAGATACACCTAATGTTAAATGACGAGTTAATGGGTGCAGCACACAAACATGGCACATGCATACATATGTAACTAACCTGCACATTGTGCACATGTACCCTAAGACTTAAAGTATAATAATAAAAAAAGATTGTTTCCAATATTTTGCATAAACAATGCTGCTGTGATCATACTTACGTCATTTAATATACATGTTCAAAAGATTCATTTCCATATATAATTCAAATAGGATTACTTTATAAGTAATTGTTGTGGACAAGAAAAGAAAGCTCATACCCAGATAAGTACCTGTTCTTATGTGAATGAGCTTCCAGCTCTCATAATGAAAGGAATCCACCTTGATATGCAGTGACTGGTTGGCACCTTGAACAGTAATGCTCGACATTGGTCATTCTTGCTGGCAACTTAAATGTTCAGATATGGCTAAATCTGCCTGGATGAGTAGGAACCATGCTGTTGGACCCATCAGAAGCCTCCATCTTTGTCACTATAGCTATTCTGTTTGTGTGCCTGTAATGGCAGTTTTGAGATGATTAATGGCAAAGTTTGGTGAATAGCAACTAAGCAAGTGATTTTGTGTACTTGGTTGTTCAGTGTCTTTTCCCTGATGGACTTTTTCTTTTGGTGGACATTAACTAAAAGAAAAATCACCACACTTCCAGCCTGCTTCTTTATACCTGCATCTAACATGGTCTTCCTTGTCTCAGAGCTTTGAGTCTTTTTTCCTTTTAGGCATCTGACAAGCTGACCAGCCCTTTTGCCATTTTCCATGACTCTCTAAATATTCTCAGCTCAGGCCATTTCTCCTTCAACATAAATTACAGAATCAAGGGGCACCTCTTGAACTTCTCTTTGGATTTTTTTTTGTTTGTTCATTTGTTTTGCCAGAGTGCAGGCATTTTTAATTTATTTTATGTATTTATTTGTGTGTTTTAATTAATTAATTAATTATTATTATTATTATCATTATTATTATTATTATTTTGAGACAGTCTTACTCTGTCTCTCAGGCTAGAGTGCAGCCTCCGCCTCCCAGGGTCAAGTGATTCTCATGCCCCAGCCACCTGAGTAGCTGGGATTTCAAGCATTCACAACCATACCCAGCTAATCTTTTGTATTTTTAGTAGAGACTGGGTTTCACCATGTTGGCCAGCCTGGTCTTGAACTTCTGGCCTCAAGTGATCCACCTGCCTCGGTCTCCCAAAGTGCGAGGATTACAAGAATGAGTCACTGTGCCCATCCCTCTTCAACTTCTGCCCATTGAAAAGATTTTCCCTTGGCACCATCTCTCAAGGTCATGCCTGAGTATATAGCTTTACTCAATCTGACATCCATTTTTGGCTTGATACCACATACTGAGCTGGCCCATCCATAAAACATGTTTTGAATTTATTTCCTTATTTTGGTGGTTGCACAGGACCCTTTCATATGGCATAGGTTTGTCTTAAGGGAGAGATCCTGGTATAATAGTGACTTGTGACGTGGGGTTTTAGGCTTACTCAATTTGTTCTTGCCCTGTGGTCTTGCTCAAGCTTGATCCTGGATATACCATTTTCATCACCTGGTGAACTGCTGCTAGGCCTGCCTAAATGTGTTGCTTGCTAGGTCTGACAGAACACAACTCATCAGGCCGGGCATGGTGGCTGAAGCCTGTAATCCTAACACTTTGGGAAGCCGAGGCGGGTGGATCATCTGAGGTTAGGAGTTCGAGACCAGACTGGCCAACATGGCAAAACCAAGTCTCTACTAAAAATACAAAAATTAGCTGGGCATGGTGGTGGGTGCCTGTAATCCCAGCTACTTGGGAGGCTGAGGCAAGAGAATCACTTGAACTGGGGAGGCAGAGGTTGCAGTGAGCAGAGATTGCTCCTCTGCCCTCCAGCCTCGCCAACAGAATGAAACTCTCAAAAAAAAATAAAAAAAGAAAAAAGTTCTTTTACTGTCCCACTAATGGTCAAGCATTTTGTCTTTACCTTTACCAAGACCCGTTAATGCACTAGGAGCTGTTTATAAAGGTTGTCTAATACTCCACTGATAATCACATGGACTCGCTCCTGAACTGTGATTTTCTCACTGGGAAGCTACATGCCAGCACATAACATCTTTTCTCACCACTGATATCTCCACCACTACAGGGTCTGTTGCATCATATGGTCCAAGCACTAGGCGTGCCTGACACTAGTCTGCCCCTCCTGGAGAGTCATTCCTTGCTTTTGGTCTCACTCAATGCTGGAAATTTGAAGCTGTGAGGCTAAAGCAGGAGTGCAAAGTGTCAAATATGTTTGCTGCAGAATCTGAATAGCCTTACTGGGTGTTGTGGTTCTTTCTTTGTGGTAGAGGATACAAGATGCGGCACTTTGCCTCTTACTTTGAAGGATATATTCCCACATACCCCCAATCACTAGACCTTTAAAAACTTTACTGATGTGGTAGACCCCTAATGTGCACAGGTTACAAATCTAAAAACTGGCTCATATCTAGAAACTAGGCAAGGTTTGTTTTGTTTAGTTTTTAACTAAGCCAACTACTCTCAGTTCTCTCTGCATCCATTCTTGCTTTCCTTTGATTTTGTATTAAGCACCACCCTGATTGGCTGTCTGTCCACTTGGCTTCTGTCAGTGCTGTATTTTATTGAACATCTTCACAACTGTGTGGATCAAGACCTCTCACCTGCTACTCCCACACTGTCAGTTTTTAAGTCATTTTGAACCCCTGGGTTCCAGAAGGCTTCTATTGATTTGTGGCCCCCACATCCTCATTGCTATGATTAATGAGTAAAATTTTAGGATAGTGTCTTTTACTCAGTGCTGGCCTGCTTAGAAGATAACCACTATGACACATTGACACAGATTGTCTGATTGTCTTGACCCTGATTGTCTGTCATCAGAATATTATGACTTCGGTGAATAGTGTCCTCTTGGCTTTCTCTAGAAACATAATACTTCTGGCCTTACATAATATAACCACTGTAGCATCCTTACTTACCTGAACCTTTTACTTCCTTCTTTAAGCATCTGTCCTGGTAATTTAAATCTCTCAACTTGGTTCAGAATAGGTCATCACTTTCCCCTAGCTTCTAGAAGCTATGCTAGCTGCAAATTTTCTCCATCCCCTTGGAACTTGCCAGAGTTTTAAATTCCTTATCTCAAGAGAGTAGCCCCAAACTGATGATTCTTTCTTATCAAGCCCTATGTTCCAGATCCTTTGATCAAATGCCGTCAACATTCAGTCTGGTATGTGCTGGCTAATTCTTGTGGGTCCTTTGAAGTATTCTAGTACTTCAAAGTATTGTCTCTATTGTCAGGCCTAGCGTGTCCGTGGCTGGATTATTGGCTTAATAGGTGTAAGTGGAGCTGGAACAGATCTGGGTGAGTATCCATGCTGCCTTGTGGCAGACAAACCTATGCAGTCTGTCCTCATACAGGGGAGTGTTAGCTCTTCCTAGTGAGGGGTACATTGATTCTGCTGGCCCTAAAAGTTAAGAGCAATCTGGAGAACAAACATCTTTGGAGCACTCACCTATATACTCCCATTGTATTTGTCAGGGTCCAAGGTTTTCCCAACAGAGCCCTTGGCCATGGCTTAGCTGATTTAATTCAATCACCTTTGAAGTTTGATGACAATGACTACGCTGTTCTAAATTTGGTTCTCAGGTTTTATACTCTCCTACTGTAAGATATAAGGGCCTCTTTCTACACTACCAACTTTCTAACTCACTCATTTTCAGGCTTAGGATTTTATTTATTATTTAAATCTTATGTAAATTATTTAGCATTTTTTCTTCAATTTCTAAATAGCTGGGAATTTTACCTTTTTGTTGTACACATGTAATAGAACTGAATCAGGTTTAGCTAACATGTCTGATTTAATACAAGTTCCTTAAATCTTGTGGAGTTTTTCTGTGTTCCTTAGTATATGATTAATTTTATAGTACATTCCTACCTGCACAGGGAAGGTAATATAATATATCACCTACTTTTTGGGTGCATAACTATAATTTCCTTAGTTTATTCTTATGATCTCTGAAATTTATGTGTCTGTCCTTTCTGACATTTTGATTTCTTTTTTTAAAAAATTCAACTTTTATTATAGATGAAAGGATACACATACAGATTTGTTACATAGATAAATTACATGACACTGAGGCTTGGAGTCCCAACTATCCCATCACACAGTCTATAAGCATAGTCCCCAACAAGTGGTTCTATGCATCCCTCCCCTTCCCTCCCCCATCTAGTGAGCCACTCTGTGTCTATTGTTCTCATCTTTGCAATCATGTGTATTCAATGTTTACTTCCCACTTATAAGTGAGAACATTTCATTTTCTGTTCTTGCATTAGGTTGCACAGGATAATGTCCATCAGCTCAATCCATGTTTCACGGGCATGATTCTGTTATTTTTTATAGCTGTATAGTATCCCATGGTGTATATGTACCCCATTTTCTTTATCCAATGTACTGTTGATAGACACTTAGCTTGATTCCATGTTCTTGCTATTGTGACTAGCACTGCATTGAACATATGAGTACATGTGTCTTTATGATAGAATAAATTATTTTCTTTTGGGTGCATACCCAGTAATGGGATTGCTGAGTCAAACAGTAGTTCTATTTTACATTCTTTGAGAAATCTCCAAGCTGCTTTTCACAGTGGTTAAACTAATTAACATTACAAGCAATTGTATATAAATGTTCATTTTTCTCTGCAACCTTGCCAACATCCATTATTTTTTGACATTTTAATAATTGCCATTCTGACTCGTATGAGATGGTATCTCATTGTGGTTTTAACTTGCATTTCTCTGATGACTAAGTGATATTGAGAATTTTTTCATATATTTGTTGGCCACTTGAATGTCTTCTTTTGAGAAGTGCCTGTTCATGTATTTTGCCTATTTTTTAGTTGGAATGTTTGGTTTTTGTTTGCTGATTTAAGCTTCTTATAGGTTCTGGATATTTGACCTTTGTCAGATGCATAGCTTGCAAATATTTTCTCCATTCTGTAGGCTGTTTTTTTCCTCTGTTGGAAATTTCTTCTGCTCTTCAGAAGTTCTTCATTTTAAATAAGTTCCATTTTTTCTCAATTTTTGTTTTTGTTACAATTGCTTTTGGTGACTTAGCCATAAATTCTTTGCCAAAGCTGACTTCAAGATGGGTATTTCCTAGATTTTCTTCTAGGATTTTTATAATTTGAGGTCTTAAATTTAAATCTTTCATCCATCTTGAGTTAGTTTTCATATAGAGTAAGAGGTAGGGGTCCTTTTTCATTCTTCTGCATATAGATAACCAGTTATCCCAGCATCATTTATTGAATAGGGGCCCTTTCCCCATTGTTTATTTTTGTTGATATTGATATTGTCATAGATCAGATGGTTGTAGGTGTGTGGATTTATTTCTGTGCCCTATATTCTTTTCCACACATCTATGTGTCTGTTTTTGTACCAGTACCATGCCGTTTTGATTACTGTAGCCTTATAGTATAGTTTGACATCAAGTAATGTGATGCCTCCAGCTTTGATCTTTCTGCTTAGTATTGCTTTGGAAATGCAGGCTCTTTTTGGTTCTAAATTAATTTCTAAATTTAAATTCATGCTCAAGTTCCTGCTGATGCAGTGGGGCCCCTATGTATCATAAGGGCAAGGTCCCAGTAGGGGTGGGGCAGAGGGAGGGGGGTACAACTTCCATGCACACACTTGTATGACAGCAGCAGTTGCAGTGTGACGGGGCCCTAAAATTCTTGATTCTAAGTTAGTTACTTTAATTTAATGAAATTAAATTAGAATTCTTAATTCTAAGTTAGAATTCTTGATTCTAAGTTAGCTACTTTAATTTAATGAAAGAATATTTGTTTGTCTTCTTGCATCCTAGCTAATGTTGAATATTCTGGTTTCAGTCTAACTCTTGCTCCTTTGTATGTAATCTACTTTTTGTTTTTTTTTTCTCTTTGTAAGCTATTCAAATGTTCCCAGTTCTCTTATTCTTATTGCTATTCAGTCTCTACTATATGGTATGTAGGTGAACCCCTCTCTGAATCTACTCTCCTTTATCAACATATAGGAGTTCCAGTTAAAAGTATTTTACATTTTTGAAAAAATTTTGAATGTTATATCTCCATTATGGCTTCCAAAATTTAATTCTTTCATCTCCTTCTCTATCTGTCTCTCTCTCTGAACTCCCTGTTCTCTGAGTGTTATCACTTCTACCTCTATTCTCCATATATCATATCTCTTTAAATGTATAATACAATATAAAAATGTATTAAAATATATTAATTTATGCATTTTCCTTTTGCATTCTATACAATGCTTTCTTGTAATTCCTTATTGCATCTGTATGTATTTTAACCCCATTATTATGTTTAATACCTAACACTTTTGCTTAGCTTTTCCCAGGTTTTAAAAATATATATTAATAATAAATTCCCTTATTTCTTTTAGCATATTTTTAGATAAATTCAGAAGTATTTATCTCTGTATTCTAATGTATCTGTCTGTGATTGAATCAACAATCCAATATGTTTTTCTTTTCCCTTGAAATAATTATGTTTTTCAAATGCCCTGTTATTCTAGTCTGTGACTTTATTTTCCCCTGGAATATCAAATATTTTTTAAAACAACAACTGGCTACATTGCTCATCTATTACTCCTCATGGTACTTTAACAAGAGCTCTCTGAGTCATTATATGAATATGAGTAGGTATTATTTGTCCTTCAGTATTTTTATTTTGCCATCCTCCCACAGCCATGCCTTATTGTCTCCTACCCCAGGCCAAAGCCACTACCCCTGCCACACAGAATTGTTCAAAGTAGCCCCATTAGTTGCTCTAAGGATTTTTCTCAGCCTTTAATTCTCTTTCTTGGTGTCTGTCTTTCATAGATAATTTATGTTTGATATGGAGAAGGGAGACTAGTTCGGCAGATTAGTATAAAATGGAAGGGCAATGGTTTGCAGCCCTTACTATATAGTATGTGTAAGTGGGATATATAAACATGTTTTACCAACTTTGAAATTGCCTTTTCATTCTGACTAAGATAAAACACAATCAAGCGGTTCGCATTTTAAGATATTTAGTTGATGTCAACTCTTTTCTCTGAGGGCAGGACGTTTAAGCAGAGACCACAGTGAAATAAAGGCATAAACTAGTTAAAGTTCTAGTAAAAAAAAAAAGCAGTCTAAATGAATGAATCTGAAAGTTCAAACCCTTAAAGTAGGATGATCTTGATGTTTTGGAAGAAAACTGAAGGGCCCTTATATGGCTAGAATAGATTAAGTGGGAATAGTGGTATATAGAAAAGGTGGAAGACAGACAACAGTTAGATGGCACAGGGGAGGGATTCACAAACTTTTTCTGTAAATGTCCAGACAGTAAAAATTTTAGGCTTTGTAGGCCATATGGTTTTCACTGCAATTACTCATCTCTCCTGTAATAGCATGAAAACAGTCATAGACAAAACTGAAACACATGAGTGTAGCTATGTTCCAATAAAACTTCATTTACAAAAAAAGTCAATGGGCACATGAAATAACAGACAAAATAGATAGATTGGGCTAAAGCAAAATTTAAAAGTTATGTGCATCAAAGAACGTGATCAACAGACTATAAAGGCAACCTATTGGATGGGAAAATACCTGCACATCATATATCTGATAAGTGGTTAACATTAATAATATTTAAGAACTCCTACAAGTCTACAGTAACAAAAATCAATCCGATTAAAAAATGGGAAAGGACATGAATAGACATTTCCCTTAGGAAGATACACAATGGCCAACAAGCATATGAATTGATGCTCAACATCACTAATCATTAGGGAAATGTAAATCAAAACCACAGTGAAATACAGACTCATACCCATGAGGTTCTGGATTATAAAAAAGGAAAGAAAAGAAGTATTGGCTAGTATGTGGAGAAATTAGAATCTTTGTGTAGTCTTGATGGAAATGTAAAATGATGAAACTGCTATGGTAAACATTAGGGCAATTACTCAAAAAATTAAAAATAAAATTACCATGTGATCTAGCAATTCCACTTCTGGGCATATACTCAAAAGAATTGAAAGCAGAGTCTCAAAGAGATATTTGTGCAATCATGTTAATACCAGGATTATTTACAATAACCAAAGGTTGGAAGCAATCTAAATGTCCACCACTGGATAAATAAACAAAATGTGGCATATATATACAAAGGGGTATTACTCAACCTTAAAAAAGAAGAAAATTCTGACACATGTTACAACATGATGCACCTCTAGGACATCATGCTGTTAAAATAAGTCAGTCAGAAAAATACAGCCACTGTATAATTCCATTTATATGAGGTAACTAGAATAGTCAAATTTATAAATACAGACAAAAGAATGATGTTTTCCAGGATCTGGTGGGAGAAGGAACTGAGAGGTGTTTAATGGGTTTAGAGTTTCACTTTTACAAGATGAAAGCATTCCGGAGATTGGATTCATGACAATATAAATGTACTTAACACTACTGTACCATACACTAAAAAATAGATAACATGGTAAAGTTTATATTATATGTATTTTACCATAATTACAAAAATAAACATAGGCAATGGGCTGGATTTGGCTTATGGTCATAATTTGCTGACTTCTGATGTAGGGCTTTGTAAGTCATAATAGGGAATGTGGATTTTATTGTTAAGTGTAGAAAAGAAGATTATAGGATGGTTTCAGCACAGGAATTGCAAGATATAAGTGCCACTTGTAAAAAAGCTTTCTGATTATTCTGAGAAGAAGAGAGTGTAATCAAAAGTGTGGAAAATGGAGTAGTGTTTCTATAAATTAATAACAAACTTTTCAAAAAAGAAACAAGGAAAACAACCCTATTTACAATAACTATAAAAAATAAAATAACAGGAATAAATTTAACCAAGGTAGTGAAAGAGCTGTACACTGAAAACTATAAGACATTAATGAAAGAAATAAAAAAAGACTCAAATAAATGGAAAGGTATCCTGTGTTCATGAATTGGAAGAATAAATACTGTTAAAATGACCATACTAACCAAAGTGATCTACAAATTCGATGGAAAAGCTATCAAAACTTCAATACTTTTTTCATAGAAAAATACATCTTAAAATTAATGTGGAGCCACAAAAATCTCAAAATGGCTAAGGCAATTATAAACAAACAAACAAAATAAAACAAAGCTAGAAGCATCACATTACCTGATTTTGAACTATATTGCAAAAGATCAATAATTAAAACAGCATAGTACTGGCATAAAAATAGACCCATTGGCCAATGGAACAGAATAGAGTGCCCAGAAATGAACCTATGCATGCATGGTCAATTGTTTTTTCACAAAGGTGCCAAAAATACACAATGGGAGATTAATAGTCTCTTTAATAAATAATGTTAGGAAAAATGGATGTCCATATGCAGAAGAAGGAAATTGTACCTTTAGCTCACAGTATATGCAAAACTCAACTCAAAACTGATTAAAGACTTAAACATAAAACCTGAAACTATAAAACTACTGAAAAAATATACATTAAAAAAATACTGTATTGGTCTGAATAATATTTTGTATTTGACACCAAAGTCCCAGGGTCAAATGGGATTGCAAATGGGATTTCATCAAAATTAAAAGCCTGTGTAAAAGCAGAATGAAGTGACAATTTTAAGCTTTAGGGAAAATACTTGAAGCCGCACATTAAAAATGGGCAAAGGACCTGAATAGACATTTCTCAAAAGAAGAAATATAAATGGCCAGCAGATAAATTTTTTTAAATGTTTAACATCACTAATCATTAGGAAAATGAAAATTAAAACCACAATTGTATATCACCTCACACTTGTCAGAATAACTATTATCAAAAAGACAAATGACAAGAGATGTTAGTCAGGACATACAGAAAAGGGAGCCCTTGTACACTTTTGGTAGGGATGTAAATTAGTGAAATCATATGGAAAACTGTTTAAAAGTTCCTTGAAAAGTTCAAAATAGAATTACCATATGATCCAGCAATCTCACTTCTGGGTATTTACCCTCAAAAATTTGAATAATATGTCAAAAGATGTCTGCACTCCTATGTTCATTGCAGCACTCTTCACAACAGCCAAATTATAGAGTTAACAAACTGACTGTCCATCAATGGAAGGGTGAGTAAATGAAATGTAGTATGTGCACACAATGGAATACTATTTAGCCTTTAAAAAGGAAGAAAAAAACTTATTTGTGATAATACAGTTTAAACTGGAGAACATTATGGTAAGTAAAATAAGTCAGGCTCAGAAAAACAAATGTTATATGTTCTCACTTATATGTGGAATCTAAAACAATTGAACTCAAAGAAACAGAGAGTAGAATGGTGGTTACCAGAGGCTGGGAGTTGGGGGAGGAAATGGAAAGGTGATAGTCAAAGAATAAAAAGTCTAAATTAGGTGGAATACGTTTAGAAAATTTTTTTGTAATATACTAAACAGTGTTGTTAATACAGTAAATAATAATGTTTTGTACATTTCAAAATCACTGAGAGTAAGTTTCAAATGTGATTACCACAAAAATATAAGCATTGAGGTGATGGATATGTTAATTAGCTTGATTTCATTAATTCACATCGTATTCATGAATTATAGTGTCACCTTGTACCCTATAAACACAATTATGGAAGAAGAGAAATCAGAAAGCTATTGAAAAAGATCAGATGAGACAGGCTAGTAATTGAAAAATGTTGAAATGTAAGAGTGAAGATATATTTTTAAAATAATGTATATAGAACATGCTTATGGGTTATACATAAAGAATGAAAAAGAGAATCAATAATTAATTTCTGGATTTTGGTCAGAAGAAGCCAGTGAATGGTGGAATTATTTGAATTCAAGAAATACATAGAATGAACAGATTGGAAAGAAAATCAAGGGTTCATCTTCTGTATGCTAAGTGAATGTCTATTTTATATACAAAAGGAGATGTCCAAGGCGTGAGCTGGGACATGTCATTTTTGAACTCAGGGAAAAGAGAAAGCTAAAGATCAACACATACATAGACACACACACACACACACAGAGAGAGAGAGAGGTGGGTGGGAGGAAAGAGTTGGCAGCATGTATTTATGTTTTTCAAGTCATGTGATTGAGAAGAAAAGGAGTTTCCAGGAAAGAAGCAGTGAATAAGATAGAAGGATGATCGAAAAAAATTGCAGTGTCCTAGAAATAAAGTGAATAAATGATTCTTTGCTTGCAACACCAGCTAAATCATGAGGAGATGCGAAGTTAGATGTGAACTGATAAGCAATCAATGAGTTTGCAAAATGATAGTCACTGAAAGCAATCTTGTTGAGGTCTTCAGTGGATTGATGGGGACGAAGAAGAAAGCGTAATAGGGTTGGCTAAAGAGAAAATGCAAAGATAAAAAGTTGAAACATAACATATAGATGTCTGTGATATTTTAAAGCTAATATTGACATATTATCCTTTTCATAATTTAGTTGTTTATTGAGTTATAATTTACATACAGGAAAATTCATCTTTTTTGTTATGCAGTTGTATAAATTTTAACAAATATGGACAGTCATGTAATTACCAACAATCAAGATATAGAACTGGTCTATCATGCCTCCAGATTTCATCATGCTTCTTTTAGTCAAGGTAGTGCTGGTAATGTCAAAATTACTAAGTCTCAGCCAGGCGTAGTGGCTCATGCCTGTAATCCCAGCACTTTGGGAGGCTGAGGAGGGTGGATCACCTGAG